>NC_081400.1:8231463-8531463 GCF_030684315.1 Stegostoma tigrinum
TATAATGCACAGGTATACAACTTAATGAACATCTGCCCATCTCTCATCCACTGGGAGATGTGGTGGTCTGAATAATCTATTAAGATGCCATTCTCAAGTCGCTAACTTTCTGCCATACACTCAAATTCTTCTTTCGGCATTTTTTATACGACTGCTTTAATTTTTTATCTTTCCATTGCAGTTCAGCTGATTTCTCAGCTCTCAAAATACCAACATTGTCCTTCATGTGCTCTTGGGATTCTTTGTTTTCTATTCATTTTGTGAGATGTGAGAGTCACTGGTTGGCCAGCATTTCTTGCCTACCCCTAGTTGCCCTTGAGAAGGTGGTGGTGAGCTGCCTACTTGAACCACTGTAGTCCTCCTGCTGTGGGTTGACCCACAATGCTATTAGAGAGAGAATTCCAGGATTTTGACCCAGCAATAGCGAAAGAACGACAATGTATTTCCAAGTCAGATGGTGAATAACCTGGAGGAGAACTTGGAAGTGGTGGCATTCCCATATATCTGCTTCCCATGTCCTTCTAGATGGACGTTTTCATGGGTTTGGAAGGTGCTGTCCGATGTAAATTTCTGCAGTACCTCTTGTAGCTTGTGCACGCTGCTGCTACTAGTGAAGGTGGTGGAGGGAGTGACTATTTGAGGGTGTGTCGCCAATCAGGGCTGTTTTTTCTCGGATGGTGTCAAGCTTCTTGAGTGTTTCAGGGGCTGTACTCATCCAGGCAAGTGGGCTGCATTCCATCAAACTCTTAATTCCTGAAGAATTCTCTTTCCCTAATTTCTATCTCTAAGAGATTTGGTCTGATGTCAAACTCCACTTCACAAATTACCTCATAACTGTTTGCCATTTCCACTGCTAATCTTGCAGTCTTAACCCACGGCTCTTCCACATGAATTCACAGCAATTCACAACATGAATTTTGAACTCTTCCAAAATAATCGTCTCTCTAACAGCGTCATATATTTGATACATTTCAATGCCCTTATCCATCTATACGAATGAGTTTGTTTGATTCTTTCAAACTCAATGTGTGTTTGACCAGGTCCCTCATTATATTCTTAAAAAGGTTATCTGTCGGCTTATAGTACTAACTCATAAGTTTCCTGGGTCAGATGGGATGTACCGAAGGTACCTAAGGGAAGCAAGTGAAGTGATTGCTTCCCCTTTGGCAATGATCTTTGCATACTCACTGTCTACTGGAGTAGTACCAGATCATTGGAGGGTGGCAAATGTCACTATACATGCTATTCATGGTATTATCAGTCTCGCAGATACTCCATAGTCATTTCATCCGCAGCTCCATACATAAAGCAGGAGCTGTTGCTGAGCACACTTCCCACACACATGGTCATTCAGGAATCTGAAAGTGTCCCTGACTTGCAACATATTGTCGCAGGAACATTTTACAGAGCCGAGTTCTCCCACCATCTTGAGCCTTATCAACTAAAGACAATAAACCAATTCACAAGTTTACGCAATTCTCACCAAAATCAGACTACTCGCATTTGCTCTTTCCCTCTTGAATTACAGAAAAGCAAACACTTTGAACTGTTCACCAAAACAAGAAAACTCTTTCTCTAGCACAATGATTTTATCCAATGCAATCTCTCATTCAAAGTCACCTTTTGGTTAACACATTTAATAGGAAGGCAATGGACTCATGGTATTATTATAAAACTGTTGATCTGGACACCCAGATGACATTCTGGGACATGGATGCAAATCCTGCCACAGCAGACAGTGGGATTTGAGTTCAATAAAATATCTGGAATTAAGAGTCTAATGATGACCACGATTCTGTTGTCGATTTTTGGGTAAATGCATTTAGTTCACTCATGTCCTTTAGGGGAGAAACTTCCATTCTTACTTGGTATCCCTACATGTGCCGCTGGACTCACAGCAATGTGCTTGATGCTCTTCTGCCCATCTGGGCAATTAGGGATGGGCAATAAATGACGTCTGGCCAGCGATGGCCTCTTCAAGTCAATGATTATGAAATAAAAGATTTCCTTCATCAAGTAAAGCTTCACCATGCACAAGAGCAACACAAGATTTAGTATATGAATCCAAACAAAATTGTAAAGAAGACAAATGTTTCAATTCATGTAAACTCATCATCTATCAGAACTGATTCAACTTTCAGACAATCAGCTTCCAACACATCTGTTACAAGCAAAATAGCTCTCCTCCCTGAAGAGCACAACATTTAACATGATAGTAATACCTGCTGGAGAATTATGCAAGCCAAGCATTAGATCTGCATGTAGAAGCAGACTCGAGTCATGTTGACCACGAAAATTCAGGTTTTCCTTTTTCGTTTTGACATGCCATTAGATCTGCAAAGTTTCTCCAACATTTTCTTTGTTATTTCATATTTCCCGAATCGTTAATGTACAACGTGAGGTGGTCTGGTCACGAACGTTACTATTGCAGCACTTTACTACTTACCAGTTGCCATTCTTACAAAGAGACATGCATTCCTACCCTCTGGTTTCTGCCAATCAGGAAATAATGTCTACATACTAATATCTTGCCTGTAAACTCATGAGCATTTGTCTCACTCAGCATCCTCCTATGAAGCATCTTTTCATGGGCCTTCTGGAAATTCACATAGATCACTCCCACATCCCCTGTCTTGTCTCCCTTAAGTCCTCACAGAATTCTAATGGATTACTTCTCATTGAGAAATCCATTCTGACTCAGCTCTATTTGCCATGCACTTCCAAGCACTCTGTGTCCTGAAAAATGACTCTAAAATTTTAAGACAACCGAGGTGAGCATGAACAACCTAGAATTTCCTATCTTCTGCTTTTCTCCCTTCTTAAACAAGAGTGTCAGCATAACCAATTTCCAGTCCTCCAGACAAATCCTAACACCAGTGATTCCTAAAAGATCGCTAATAATGCCTCCACAATCTGCTTCAGAACTCTGGGATGGAAGTCCTCTGGTCGAGGTCATCTACCTACTTTCAGACCTTACAGCTTCACCAGAACCTTCTCTGTATTGTTGGTCACGGCACTTACCTCTGCAATCAGACTGTCTTGAATTTATGGTATGCTAATATTGTCTTCCACTGTTAACACTGATGCAAAGCACTTTTTTCAGTTCCTGCGTCATATTTTTGCTCCTCATTACTACTTCAACAGCCTAATTTTTCAGCGATCTAACATCCACTTTTGTCTATCTCTTAACATTTATACAGCGAAAAATAGCCTCTTGCAATTTTTTAATGATACTGGTTAGTTGAGCCTTATATTTCAGATATGACCCTTATTAGCTTATTTTAAATTATTATGTGGTCTTTTTTAAAGGCTTCTGAATCACCTGGCCTCTCTGTAATCCCAACCATATTGCGTGATTTTCCTCTCGATTTCATAATTCCTTTGACTTCCCTTCTAATAGGGAGACATTCAGTACAGAAATAGACGTTTTGGTACAACACATCCATGCCGATCATAATCTTAGATTAAATAGGTCCCATCTGATATCTCTTGGCCCACATCCCTGTATATTCATGTACTTATCAAAATTTATTTTCAACGTTACAACTGTACCTGGAACCATTACCTCCTCTGGAATTTCATTGAACATATGAACACTGTTGACAAAAAATAACCGCTTATGTTTTCTTAAATCCTTCTCCTCTCACTTTACAAATATGCATCCTGCCTTGAAGCCACCCACCCTAGGGAAAAGGCCAACCATTCAGCTTCTCCATATCACTCTTGATTTTTAGACCTCTACACGGTCACTCCTCATCCTCTTATGGTCCAGCAGAAGAGAAGTCCCAACCGATCCTGCCACATTTCGTTGGCTAGCCTTTCCTTTGCTATGTTTCTTAATTTTGGTGATGAATTTCTGTTGTGCCTTCCGAATTCATCCAAATCTCCGGCAATTGATGCTCTTCTGTCTTCCGTGCTGGTTTCCCCCTTCAAGTTAATTCCACCCAGCTCCTCCCTCGTTTTTTTATTTTGAATAAAACCGCTTGCAATCAAATGTGCCTTTAAGACATAGCTTTTCTGCCCTGTTTCTTTTAGAGAATGGTGTCAACATGGTGTCGAAGTGTCTGCTTCATTGAAAGCAGAGTAAATAGGGGTGCATTTTTAACATTAGACAAAAAGAAAAGAGTGAATGGAGTCCCGTTTACACAGGTATGCCTTGAGGGGTGTTTATATGGTCCATAGTAAACTGGGGGCTTTTGTCAGGATTAAAATTTCTGATTACAGATTAGGTTTAAGATGATTGGACTCAAAGACAGTGGGTGTTGATTTAAATAGGCTGCATCTTGATGAAAAAATGGCTCTTTGGGGACCTGAGAATTTCCTGGGTGTGGAAGAACTCATGTGAGGTCGTTCACAAAAGGTGAGTAAGGGAAAGTTGTCAGGATTGGCAAACTGGAGTCCGGTTGCCTTTGTCAGTGGGTTGCAACTAGAAATGCAATTTGACTCATTGGAAGTTGCTCAAGTTCAACTATAGATGAGGCAGCTTGATTTAGAATCCCTACAGTGTTGAATCAGGCCCTTCAGCCCAACAAGTCCACACTGAACCTTGGAGCATGCCACCTAGACCGATTCTCCCTATAACCCACCTAGTCTACACATCTCTGAACGCTATGGGCAATTTAACATGGACAATCCACCTACTCTGCACATCTTTGGACTGTGGGAGGAAACTGGAGCATCTGGAGAAAACCCAAGCAGACACAGGGAGAATGTGCAAACTCCACACAGACAGTTACCCGAGGCGAGAATCGAACCCGGGTCCCTGGCGCTGTGAGGCTGCAGTGCTAACCACTGAGCCACTGTGCCGCTCTATAAATGAAGATGTAAGGGTGGAATAGAATAGAATAGAATAGAATGCAATAGAATTGAGTTGAATTGATTGAGTTGAATTGAAATGAGTTGAATTGAATTTGAAGAACAGTGATGCCCAAAATGTTTACTTCTATTTTCCTCCAGATGCAGCCTGGCTTGATACGGTCTTCAAGGCTATTGTTTGTCTATCTTGGATTGCATCATCTGCAGCTATTGTTTTTTTTGTCTCCAATTTTTAATACCCATTCCAGAACTCGAGGAGCCCTTTACAATAGCCTTAATTGATTGAGTAGGATCAATCCCTGAAACAAAAGCAAAGAATAAGCATTGGTTGAATTTCAGTCATTGGCATTCCCTCACAGATGAGAATGACTCTCTTACAGTCTCACAGGATGTGTCTGTGGGTGGCTGGACGAGCCAGTGCAGATACTGCAGGCTCTGTTAGATTTGGGGTAGAAGGTGGTCGCGGGAAAGGGAGGTTGCGGTCCTTTTGTAACAACACGCTTCTTTCAACGTTTTCACCTGACTTGAGCTTTTTCTCGACAGCAAGTCTCAGGGTGTTTGATGCCTTCCAATTTGCTCCTCTTCCACCTTAGTTAGTCTTGTGCCGGTGATTCCTAGCTGTCTTTTGGAATGCTGCATTTCACCAGTGAGGTCTTAAAGAGGCATCACTTTAAAAGTTGCTCTGTTGACCTCGGGCTCACCTGCTGTTTCTAACCTGGTAGTAGAGCACATGCTTGGTGAAATTTGTCTCAATTATTTGGGCAATGTGCCCAGCCCTTCATAGCGAATCAAGGATATTCAGTGCCTCAATGCCGGGGATAGTGGCCTGGACAAAGACACTGACTTTAATGTGTCTTTCCCACTACTGGATTCAGAAAACCTTGTGTTGGTGACACTGCGCCAGGGCATTCAGGTGCATGTAGTAGACAGTCCATGGCTCAGAACCATATATGAGAAGCTATCACAGCTGTGTAAACCATGATCTTGGTTTCGGATCTGATGTTATTGTCCTCGATCACCCTTTTCCTTAGGTAGCTGAAGACTACGCTAGAACACTGGAGGAGGTGCTGGATCTCTTCATCAATAGCTGATTCATGCGACATTGATGTTGTCGATGTGTTGGAGGTGGTCAACATTCTGTTCCATCAAAAGGACAAATTGATTGACTATAATGGAGATGATTACTTGATGTCCAGAGGCCAAAACTTTACGCAGTAATTCCAGGGAGTTTGGAGAGGTTAGGAATAAAACAATGCACTTTTATAGCATACCATTCAGAATCACAGAGAGCATTGGAACGGTAGCATCAAAGTTTAATAATTACGTTGAGGGCTTACAGTCAAGACAAAAGAGTATTAGACTAAAGGAATTTTCAAAGTAAAGGATGCACCTAATGAATCAGTAAAAGTCAGCCCAGGAGAAGTTGCTTTTAGACATTAGGTAAGTGGAAAACTGAAATGTATAAAAAATGGAAGACCAGTGTGTCAGAGTTCAGAGACTACATATTTGACTGTGAAAACAATTTTAGGGAGAGGCGAAATAATGTGGGCGATTTGTCTGAATAGCATTCAAAAGTAGCACAGTGTGTGATAAAATAGGAAGCAGAGAACTGATCAAAATATTCTTCATTTTTAGAACGGAAATAAATTGATATTGTTGTTACCTGTCAAGGGTGAGCCTTTAAAGAAAAAGCAGAGTGGTCCTTATCAAAATGATAATGTGAATCGAAAATTTGTGCCGAATTTCAGCAGTGTTATTGCGACATTGACTGGCTTCTGAAGAATTGTAGAAAAATTCAGTTGATGGAAGAGTGTCAGAAGGTGTTTGAAAGCCTGTAGTCTGTGGATGTGAGTTTGCTCGCTGAGCTGGCAGGTTAGTTTTCAGACGTTTCATCACCGTTCTAGGTAACATCATCAAAGAGCCTCCAATGAAGCACTGGTGTTATGTCCCGGTTTCTATTTATTTGTTTAGTTTTCCTTGGGTTGGTGATGTCATTTCCTGCGTTGGTGATGTCATTTCCTGTTCTTTTTCTCAGAGGATGGTAGATTGGCTCCAAATCAATGTGTTTATTGATGGAGTTCCGGTTGGAATGCCATGCTTCTCGGAATTTTCGTGCTTGTCTCTGTTTGGCTTCCCCTAGGATGGATTTGTTGTCCCAATCAACGTGGTGTCCTTCCTCATCTGTACGTAAGGATACGAGTGATAGTGGGTCATGTCGTTTTGTGGCAGGAAATGACATCACCAACCCAAGGAAACCAAAACAGATAAATAGAAAGCGGGACATAACACCAGCGCTTCAATGGAGGCTCACTGATGATGTTACCTAGAATGGAGACGAAACGTCTGAAAACTAACCTTCCAGCTCAGCGAGAAACTCACACCCAGAACCTCAACCTGAGCTCCAAATCTTCTCAAAACTCGCTACCTGTAGTCTGTGTTGACCACTGATTCAGTGTTGGCAAAGCCATTCAAGGTGGTGTTGAATGTGAGTGATGTGGGTGTTCAGACAATGTTCTTACACAGAGAGAGAACACAAAGGCCTATTGGGTATTTCTCCAGGAAGGTGAATATACTATAGAAGGAATGTTGCAGCATTGAGAAAGTGACCTTGAGTTTATTGTTGATGTTTTAATGCTGCAATATTTATTTTGCTGGTAACATATCTGAGAAAATTGTATATTCTCATCATGCGATTTTAGAGAACGTTGAGGAAAAAATATCAGATGGCATAGAAGGAAATTATTATTGCACTAATTGAATTTCAAAATTACACACTTCTCAGTGGCAGAGAGTGTAATCTGTGACATATTGTTATGACTTTAAATGGTGTAAGTGGAGGTATTCAGTGTTGGAAGAACAGAGTGAGATGAGCAGATGGAAGTTAAGGTAACTATCACATATGTGTATGTACACACACACACACACACACACACACGCGCACACACACGCGCACACACACACGCACACACACACACACACACACACACACACACACACACACACACACACACACACACACACACACACACACACACACAGTGCATTATGTTTCTTTTGAAAAGGGCTTTTGTCAACCTGGTAGCGTGGAATCTGCTCCACGAAAAGCAGGTTGAAGTAGACTTGATCTTTTATTTAAACTTTCAACAGAAGAAGCATGACTGGGTGGAATCAGACTCTCACAGTCCTTGGATTTTTTTTTATAGATAATAAAATGTGAGGCTGGATGAACACAACAGGCCAAGCAGCATCTCAGGAGCACAAAAGCTGACGTTTCAGGCCTAGACCCTTCATCAGAGAGGGGGATGGGGAGAGGGAACTGGAATAAATAGGAGGAGAGGGGGAGGCGGACTGAAGATGGAGAGTAAAGAAGATAGGTGGAGTGAGTATAGGTGGGGAGGTAGGGAGGGGATAGGTCAGTCCAGGGAAGATGGACAGGTCAAGGAGGTGGGATGAGGTTAGTAGGTAGATGGGGGTGCGGCTTGGGGTGGGAGGAAGGGATGGGTGAGAGGAAGAACCGGTTAGGGAGGCAGAGACAGGTTGGACTGGTTTTGGGATGCAGTGGGTGGGGGGGAAGAGCTGGGCTGGTTGTGTGGTGCAGTGGGGGGAGGGGACAAACTGGGCTGGTTTAGGGATTCAGTAGGGGAAGGGGAGATTTTGAAACTGGTGAAGTCCACATTGATACCATTAGGCTGCAGGGTTCCCAGGCGGAATATGAGCTGCTGTTCCTGCAACCTTCGGGTGGCATCATTGTGGCAGTGCAGGAGGCCCATGATGGACATGTCATCTAGAGAATGGGAGGGGGAGTGGAAATGGGTTGCGACTGGGAGGTGCAGTTGTTTGTTGCAAACTGAGCGGAGGTGTTCTGCAAAGTGGTCTCCAAGCCTCCGCTTGGTTTCCCCAATGTAGAGGAAGCCACACCGGGTACAGTGGATGCAGTATACCACATTGGCAGATGTGCAGGTGAACCTCTGCTTAATGTGGAATGTCATCTTGGGGCCTGGGATAGGGGTGAGGGAGGAGGTGTGGGGGCAAGTGTAGCATTTCCTGCGGTTGCAGGGGAAGGTGCCGGGTGTGGTGGGGTTGGAGGGCAGTGTGGAGCGAACAAGGGAGTCACGGAGAGAGTGGTCTCTCCGGAAAGCAGACAGGGGTGGGGATGGAAAAATGTCTTGGGTGGTGGGGTCGGATTGTAAATGGCGAAAGTGTCGGAGGATGATGCGTTGTATCCGGAGGTTGGTAGGGTGGTGTGTGAGAACGAGGGGGATCCTCTTAGGGCGGTTGTGGTGGGGGCGGGGTGTGAGGGATGTGTTGTGGGAAATACGGGAGACGCGGTCAAGGGCGTTCTCGATCACTGTGGGGGGAAAGTTGCAGTCCTTGAAGAACTTGGACATCTGGGATGTGCGGCAGTGGAATGTCTTATCGTGGGAGCAGATGCGGCGGAGGTGGAGGAATTGGGTATAGGGAATGGAATTTTTGCAGGAGGGTTGGTGGGAGGAGGTGTATTCTTGGTAGCTGTGGGAGTCGGTGGGCTTGAAATGGACATCAGTTACAAGCTGGTTGCCTGAGATGGAGACTGACAGGTCCAGGAAGGTGAGGGATGTGCTGGAGATGGCCCAGGTGAACTGAAGGTTGGGGTGGAAGGTGTTGGTGAAGTGGATGAACTGTTCGAGCTGTTCGAGTTTCAAAATCTCCCCTTCCCCTACTGCATCCCTAAACCAGCCCAGTTCGTTCCCTCCCCCCACTGCACCACACAACCAGCCCAGCTCTTCCCCCCCACCCACTGCATCCCAAAACCAGTCCAACCTGTCTCTACCTCCCTAACCGGTTCTTCCTCTCACCCATCCCTTCCTCCCACCCCAAGCCGCACCCCCATCTACCTACTAACGTCATCCCACCTCCTTGACCTGTCCGTCTTCCCTGGACTGACCTATCACCTCCCTACCTCCCCACCTATACTCTCTCCACCTATCTTCTTTACTCTCCATCTTCGGTCCGCCTCCCACTCTCTCCCTATTTATTCCAGTTCCCTCTCCCCATCCCCCTCTCTGATGAAGGATCTAGGCCCGAAACGTCAGCTTTTGTGCTCCTGAGATGCTGCTTGGCCTGCTGTGTTCATCGAGCCTCACATTTTATTATCTTGGAATTCTCCAGCATCTGCAGTTCCCATTATCTCTTGGATTTTTTTTGTTTGTTTTCAGTTGATGACGTTGGAGTTTTGGAGTTGAAGCTGCCGCAAAAAGCTTGAGTTCTCCCTCAACTGCTAGATTCATCCTTTCATTTATTGCCCCCATTCTGCTGAATTGGAAGAGATAGCAAGTTTTGTTAAACTCGCCTTTGCCAAGGATGTGCTTTGGCAAGCATACTGCTTTCTTGGAATGGTTGAGAGTAATAGATAAAAATATAATATTTAGTAATGTAGTTGAACAGCGTTAGGGTCATACCAATTCTTTTCTTTTCATGGTATTTAAACAGTGATTAAATAATAAAGTGTGGTTACTAAAAGCTAGTAAATTCATCAGGCTAATCGTATCTGTAATGCAAAGACTTACAGTTGCCTTTACAAGAGATAGAGTCTCAGCTATGTCCTTGAAATGCTTTTTGGCGTTTGGTTTGGACTGTAACACATTACATCTAATTTCAGATTACATCTTTCAAATTTCAGCGTGAAATCATTTAAATGATAGAGATTGGTCCCAAATAGTTCCTCCACCTGAAGCTGCTATTTCAATATTTCTTATTACACATAACCAAATCCAGAATTGTCAGTTTACTCGAATTCCCTTTTCTTGGAATTTGCTGGCAAGCTAATTTTACAAGTCCACCCTGCATTTTGAAGTCCTTGGTGATCATTTTAATAATGCCTGTCATACATGCATTTTATTTCTCCTGCGTTATTTTCAACATTCTGACTACTGCTCTGATGCCTGCACGCACATCAGGGTGCCTTTTTCAGTCTGCACACTTGCCCCCACACCTTCTTTCTCATTCCCGTCCATGGCCCCAAGAAGACTTTTTACATCAAGCAGACGTTCACCTGCACATCTGCCAATGTGGTATAATGTATCCATTGTACCCGGTGTGGCTTCCTCTACATTGGGGAAACCAAGTGGAGGCCTGGGGACCACTTTGCAGAACACCTACGCTTGGTTCGCAAGAAACAATTGCACCTCCCAGTTGCGAACCATTTCAACTCCCCCTCCCATTCCTCAGGCGACATTTTTATCCTGGGCCTCCTGC
Organism: Stegostoma tigrinum; assembly: GCF_030684315.1. NCBI lineage: Eukaryota > Metazoa > Chordata > Chondrichthyes > Orectolobiformes > Stegostomatidae > Stegostoma > Stegostoma tigrinum. The sequence continues at coordinate 8,242,513 of NC_081400.1, forward strand.
ATAGCCATAATGATGCCACCTGTAGGTTGCAGGAACAACAACTGATATTCCGCTTGGGAACCCTGCTGCCCAATGGTATCATGTGGATTTCACAAACTTCAAAATCTCCCCTCCCCCCACTGCATCCCAAAACCAGCCCAGCTCATTCCCGTCTCCCTAACTTGTTCTTCCTCTCACCTATCCCCTCCTCCCACCTCAAGCCGCACCTCCATTTCCGACCTCCTAACTTCATCTCACCCCCTTGACCTGACCGTCCTCCCCCGACTGACCTATCCCCTCCCTACCTCCCCACCTAAACTCTCCTCTCCACCTATCTTCTCCTTTATCTATCTTCAGCCCACCTCCCCTTCTCTTCCTATTTATTTCGGAATCCTCTCCCCATTCTCCCTTTTCTGATGAAGGGTCTAGGCCCGAAACGTCAGCTTCTCTGCTCCTAAGATGCTGCTTGGCCTGCTGTGTTCATCCAGCTTTACACCTTGTCTTTCGGTAAGTGGTAATAGCTCATACACACTTCAGATGATATTTTTCAATTCGTGGCGATCCCCAAATACCTCCTCTGGTAGAGATGCAAATACTTCACCACCTCTACCTACCAATCTTGTTTGGTCATTACTACCCACATGGTCATCGGTCATCTTATTGGTTTAGCTCCTTTCTCAATTGAAATGTAAATTGAAATGTTTCATTTCATTACTCTTTCTTTTGTTCAGCCGGGGGTATTCTTTCCTTTCGTTTTTGCTCTGCAGGGGCTATTACTTCCCTTGCAATTGCATCTCATTCAATTTGTTTCATTTGCAATTGAATTATCGCCATTTCCAATCATTCTCATAGCATTCTTGGCAATTGCAAATGCCACGTATTTGCCACAATTATTTCCGTTTTTTTCTCACTGACATAGGCAACTCAACTCCATTTTTTTTGCCAAGTACAAAAGGTTTTCCTTGCTCACGTTTTGTATTCACTCAACCCTCAGGAACTTTTCATTGACTGAGCTATTGATACAAAAAGGACAAACTCATTAACCCAACTGAATTCAACAACTGATACAAAAAAACCACGGGCACTCAATGCCTTTGAGTTCAATAACTCTAAATCCAACTTTGAATTTAAGATTTTTATCCCTACAAGAGCTTTCAATTTCTTAAGGGCCAGACAAAACCCTTTCAAAGTGTTCAGAAGATGGTACAGATGCAAACTTGGCCTTATTTCCACAGTAATATATTGCATTCCAGATGAAATTCAAATGGTCAAATGTTCCAGATTCAAAACAAAATACATTTTATTCATGTTTAATTACATTACCAATGTAACTCTATTGGAAAATTTAACAGGCTAATAGATGCAATGACAATGAAGATGTAAGTGTTCCAATGTTGTAATGTCCCAGAAACGCACCCCTGGCAAAAGGTAAAGTCAGCAACTACCACAGCAGACAGAGAAGCTCCATCGTTTGGCTAGAGCCAAGAGAGGGAATCACTGCCTTCCACCTCTGCAAACACTAACAGCAACTGCTGAAATGTAAAACTAAAATTCCTGGTTCTGTGGGAGCGAGATCACACCCACTCAGGCTGCTTCTATTGTTCCAACTTATAAAAACCAACACCTCACAAGTTGTTTTCTCCAGCAGGTCTGTTAGATTGCCCTGACTGCTGCCTTAAAATCCCACTTCAAAGATACCCAGGACAGAATAACCTGTGGAACCCCAGCCTCAACACAGTTAATAATTGACACTCCCCAATTGAGCTTTTCTTTTGTATACAGATGCAACTCAGATGTAATATAAAAGTCAAAATTTGAGGAAGAATGATTCTCACAGAGACAGTGGAATCTGCAACTGTACTCCTGATAAAGGGAGATTTTCTCAACACAATCGAAGACTATTTCAATGCATGAACAAGGCATACAAGGATATGGGCCATGATCAGGGCGAGCAATCTTAGCTGATAACAAAGCGTGAGGCTGGATGAACACAGCAGGCCAAGCAGCATCTCAGGAGCACAAAAGCTGACGTTTCAGGCTGAGACACTTCATCAGAGAGGGGGTTGGGGAGAGGGTTCTGGAATAAATAGGGAGAGAGGGGGAAGCGGACTGATGATGGAGAGAAAAGAAGATAGGTGGAGAGGAGTGTATAGGTGTGGAGGTAGGGAGGGTATAGGTCAGTCCAGGGAAGATGGACAGGTCAAGGAGGTGGGATGAGGTTAGTAGCTAGGAGATGGAGGTGCGGCTTGGGGTGGGAGGAAGGGATGGGTGAGAGGAAGAACAGGTTAGGGAGGTGGAGACAGGCTGGGCTGGTTTTGGGATGCAGTGGGGGGAGGGGTTAGCTGATTGGTTTTGTCATGTCACGTTTCAATGTCTGTAACAGTGTTTGTCGGAACTGCGTGATTTCTATGAGTCCACCACTACTCTCACAAAATAGAATATCTATCCATCTCATGATCTCGATAATAGATCTGCACAACATCATCATCTGAAGTGCCTGTACTGTGCTGTACTGTTCTATGTCCTATGTGCAATGTTCTATGTCACAGTTTGGTATTAAGTCCACAAGCAGATTTGACCAGGCCTGACCTGTGCTGAACGCTCTTGATATTTGTTTAGGGCAAGTCCTTCTCTCAAAGTTGATCCTAGGTCATTACTTTCTCTTCTTCATGCTACTTCGGATTCTGAACCTTTATCACTTTTGTACGGTTTTGTGCAGTTGTCAGAATTTTCCAAGATGTGCTGACTCACTTCTGACCCATGACCTGAGACTTGACACCATGATTTTGCTGCTATTAATTCAGGAACACTTGTCAGCTGGACACCAACGCTCCGTCGTTCTTGTCAATGTGTAACAATTTTGCTGATCACATCTGCTTCATGTCAGGTACTGGTCAGAAGACATTTTATTTATTTTAAGTTATCTTGTGAAACTGCATTCACATGCCTTTTCAAGTGACGTATGTCATTCCTTTCATCAATTTCAGAATTTTGTTTAATTCTCCAAGCACGCAGTTTGAACCTTGGCTGTCAGTTGCACAGTTACAGTCAACGCAATCAAAAAACCCTGAAGAAAGATCTAGACCGGAAACATCAGCCTTCCTGTTCTCCTGGTGCTGCTTGGCCTGCTGTGTTCATCCAGCTCTACAACCCCAGTGATCAGTCCATGGACCAAAGATGCAGTTGGGGCCTCACGAGTGATTTTTCAATGTCACAGGATACCATTGCTGAATGGTTATAATTACCTGCACTCTAATATTAAGCACTTCAGCCTGAATGCTCTCACCAGTAAATATTAGAGTAAACTTCGAATCTCTTATTGTTCTATGAACGGCAATGGTCCTCTCGATTTTGAAAGTTAGTTCACAGTGTATAGAACATAAAACATAGGACAGTGCAGCACAGCACTAGCATTTCTGCCCACGATTTCGTGCCGAGCTATTATCCTACCAAGTTCAAACTATCCTGCATACCCTACATTTTACTGTCCTCCACGTTTCTGTCCAAGAGTTGCTTAAAAGTCTCTAAGTATCTGATTCCACTAACACTGCCGGCAGTGCATTCCACATGCTCACCACTGTCTGTGGGAAGGACCTACCTCTGACATCTCCCCATACCTTCTGCAAACCCCCTTAAAATTATTCCTCCTTGTAATAATCATTTCCGCCCTGGGAAGAAGTCTCTGACTATCCAACGGCGAAATTGTCTACAAGTGTGTTCCAGATTTCAGGAACGGCATCAGTGAAATGATTAAGAATGATTTTATGTGAATTTGATCACTTTGCTTCTCATTTATTTTTCCAAATTATTTTCATTCCAAACTTGGAGAATACAATCGAAGGTGAGACTACAGTTGGAAGCCAGGAGCCTTTTAAAAGTAGTACAATGAAAATTCAGGGTCAATGTGCTCATCTACGAGCAAGGGCAACATGTCCAGGGCACCATGGGTGTCATGGGATCTTAAGGGTTTGATGAAGATAAAGAAGGAAGAATGTGTTATCTGCAAAGCATTAAAAATAGAGGGATATATTCAAAATTACAGAAGGTGTCGTGGACACTTAAGAAAGAAATTAGGAGAACAAACAGAGCCGGTGAAGTATCTAGTCGGATCAGAAACAGGAAACCCCAACATTTTCAGGTATCTTAACAGTGAGAGTATTACCAGGGTCAGCAGGTTCTTTTAGAGACAAAAGGTGAAATCTTTACATAGCATCAGAGGATGTGGATGATATAGAACAAAGAACAAAGAAAATTACAGTACAAGAACAGGCCCTTCACCTCCAGACCCCGACCAATATGCTGCCCGTCACAACTGATATCCCTATCTTTCCAGGGGCCATATCCCTCTATTCCCATCCTATGATCCTGAGGGCCACCACTAGTCACAGCGCTCCATTCAGTAATGCACCCTTCCACTGCTACCCTCTGTCTTCTATGGCTGAGCCAGTTTTTTAATCCATCTTGCAAGCTCACGTGTGACTTTACTTTCTGTATCAGTCTGCCATGAGGGACGTTGGCAAAGGCCTTACTGAAGTATTTGTCAAGACACCCTTTAAAAATCACCATAGTACCTGCTTCATCTATCTTCCCTGACATTGAGTTCCAGTCGGCCACCACCCTCTGTATAAATAAAAACGTGCCTCGTACATCACCTTTAAACCTTGCCCCTCGCACCTTACACCTGCTAACTAACTCTTCCACACTGGAAAAAAAAGCTACTGACTATCCAGCCTGTCCCTGCCATTCACAATCTTGTCAATCTCTATCAGCTCACCCCTCAACCTCGGTCGTTCCAGTGAGAACAAATTATGTTTCTCCAACCTCACCTCATAGCTCAGGCCCTCTATACTAGGCAATGTCCTGTTAAAGCTTCTCTGAACTCTCTCCAAAGGCACTCATCTTTCTGGTAGTGTGGTGACCAGAGTTGAACACAATATTCCAAAGCGGCCTAACTAAGTTTCTATAAGTCTGCAACATTGCATGCCAATTTTTAAACTCAATGTCCTAGCCGATGAAGGCAAGCATGCCATGTCCCTTGTTGACTTTCTTTTCCACCTGCATTGTCATTTTCAGTGACCTGTGTACCTGTACACCCAGATCCCTCTGCCCATCAGCACTCTTAAGGGTTTTCCTATCTACTGTATTTAATGCATCTGAATTAGGTCTTACAACATTCATTAACTAACATTTTTCAGGTTAAGCTCCATCTCTCTGCTCAATTCACCAAGTGATTTATATCCAGCTGTATCCTTTGACTCTCCTCATCACTATCCACAATTCCTCAAACATTTGTGTCATTGGCAAACTTACTCATAATACATTCTCCTCCAAATCATTTGTATATAAACAAATAGCAAATATCCCAACACTGACCCCTAAGGACCACCACTAGTCACAGTGTTCCACTCAGTAATGCACCCTTCCACACTACTACCCTCTGTTTTCTATGACTGAGGCAGTTTTTAAAATCCATCTTGCAAGCTCACGTGCGACTTTACTTTCTGTATCAGTCTGCCACGAGGGACTTTGTCAAAGGCCTTACTGAAGTCCATGTAGACATCATCAACTGCACTACCCTCACTGATCATCTTCGTCACTTCCTCAAAAAAAACTCAACCAAGTTATAGTGTCACAACCTCCCCTTCACAAAACCTCATTGCCCCTTGCTAATATTCCCAATGACTTCCAGGTGGGAGTGAATCCTGTCTTGAAGAATCATCTCCAATAATTTCCCTACCACTGAAATAAGGCTCTCTGGCCTATAATTAGCTGGATTATCCTTGCCACTCTTCTTAAACAAAGGAACAACATTGGATATTCTCCAGTCCTTTGGGAATGCTCCTATAGCCAGGGAGAATGCAAAGATTTCCCTCAAGGCCCCAACAATTTCCTCTCTGCCTCTCTCAGTATTCTGGGGTATATCACATCAGGTGTTGGGGACTTGTCTACTGTAATGATTTTTAAGACCCCCTAATACTTCCTCCCATTAAATCTCAACATGACCCAAACCTTCTACGCACACCTCCCCAGACTCATTATTGACCAAGCCCTCCTCTTTAGTCAATACTGATGCAAAGTACTCATTTAATACCTCGCCCATTTCCTTTGGCTTCACACATAAATTTCCCTCCCTGTCACTGAGTGGACCAACCCTCTGTCTAGCTACCCTTTCGCTTTTTATATATTTCCTTTAATTCAGTTGGCTCTTGACTTTTTATGACCCATATAATCCTCCTGACGACTTGCTTAAGTTTCATTCAACTTTCCTTGATTTCCACCCTTGCTTTGTTTGTTCCCAGCTTACTATCCTTGATAAGTGCTCTGTTTGTCTTTTTGATTAGGCTCACAATATCTCTTGTTCACCATGTTTCCCTATACTTGCCATACTTATCCTTCATGCTGATGGACCTTGCTGATCTTGAGTTTCCAGAAAGTTACTCTTGAAAGCCTCTCACATACCATATGTTGTATTGCCCTCAGCATCTGCCGCCAATCTTCATTCTCCAGTTCCAGCCTAATATTTTTGTAATTAAACTTCCCCCAATTTAGTACTGTCACCCGACAACTACCCCTGTCTTTATCCATCAGTATCTTAGCGCTTACTGAATTGTGATCACTCTCCCGAGCTGCTCCCCTACTGATACACTGACCAAGTGGCCGCCCCATTCCCCAATTCTGGGTCCAGTACAGCCCCTTTCCGAGTTGGACTATCTACATACTTTTGCAAGGAGTCCTCCTGGATGCTCCTTACAAACTCTGCCCCATCCGAGCCCCAAGCTCACGGTAAGTCCCAGTCAATATTTATAGAATAGAATTTTTCATAGATTCTAGACAACGTGGAAACAGGCCCTTTGGCCGAACAAGTCCACTTCAACCTTCAGAGCATTCCAACCAGACACATCCCCCCATAACCCACATGTCCCTGAACACTACTGGCAATTTACATTGCCATTCCACAGAGCCTGCACTTCTTTGGACTATGGGAGGAAAGTTGGAGCAGCCAGATGGAGCCCATGCAGATGCGGGAAGAATGTGAAAACTCCATACACACAGTCACCCGAGGGTGGAATCGAACCCATGTCCCTGGTGCTGTGAGGCAGCAGTTCTAACCACTGAGCCACTATGCTGCCCCAAATATATATGGGAAGTTAAAATCACGCATGCCAAAAACCCTGTTACTTTGCATTTTAACCAAATATTTGTCATTTGCATTCATGAAGAAACAAATATTATTGTGGGCATCTTAATTTTTGATGTCATTGTAGAACACATTAAGAATAATAAATAATATGTGATTGGTATTCTTGTGATTGAAATGATGTTTGCCAGATGGATCGCATTTATTAAAAAATAAACCAGAATCTTACCCTGGGCCAATCAGGGGCCCAAGGTGGCAGGTATAGACAGAAGTCTCGGAAGATTTCCTCAATCTAGCATCTGACACTGAGCTAGCTGATCAAGCCGTGTGTACTGCACTATTGTAAATAAAAGATAACTTCATTATGGCAAACTGGTCTCTGTGCAGCTATTTCAGATAATTTAACAGTCATAAAGATGCAAAAATCCCTAGGCCAGATTTGATGCACCCAAAGGAACTAATGGAGGCTCTCCGCCCAAGGTTTAATCATCTGTGGCCACAGAAGAAGTGCGAGACTATTGAGTTGCTTTGTTTAAGAAGGGCAATAAAATTACAGCAGTTACTCACAGCAAGTCTGATAGCAGGGGTAGGAAACATATTGTACAGGATTAATGAATATTTGGAGAGTCGGGGTTTGTTCAAGGATAGTCAACATGTAATTGTTCGCAGCAGATCTTGTCCAACTACAAAGCAGCTAAGTTTTTTTCCTGGAAATGTTGCCCAAACATATTGATGAGGCTTAGTGCATTTCAACTGGTTTTAATAGACTTCATTGAGGTTACAGACAAGGCCTCAAATGGAAGAATGGTCCAAAAGGTAACAGCCCAGATAGTGCAAGGCTAGTTGGCGAAATGGATCTAACAGTGGCTCACAAATAGTTTGTATAATTGTAAGCCTTTGACCACAGTGATTGTTGTTCTGTCCTTGGTGTTTGCGAGAAGCTAAATGACTTGGATGTGAGTGCAGATGGTATCATTTATAAGATTGCAAGTTACATGAAAGTTGCTTGTTGATATTGAGAAGAATGGTAACAGGCCAAAATCTAGTATTGATCACTCTGAAACTATGCAGGACAATGGCAGAGGGAATTCAAACCTGAAAAGTGTGAGGTGATGAACTGTGGAATGTCTAATATTGGAAGGATATATACAATCAGTTAGAGGCCTTCATGGAGTAATGAGGGTCAAAGTGGAGCAAAAGTCCAAAAAATCCTATCTGCTAGCTCAGGTAGACAGAAGGGTGCAGAAGGCTGACAGAGTGCGTTCCTTCACGAGCTGGGCATAGAATATAGAGTCATAGAATGCCCACAGTGTGGTGACAGGCCATTTAGCCCAACAGTTCGCACAAACCCTCTTAACAACATCCCACCCAGCCATACAAGCCCCCAAACCTATCCCTGTAACCCAGCATACTCATGCCTAGCCCACCTAGCCTGCAAATCCCTGAACACTATGGGCAATTTGGTGTGGCCAATCCAACAATCTGGCACATCTTTGAAACATGGGAGGAATTCAGACTACCCATCAGAAACACACACAGGAACTGGGAGAATGTGTGAACTCCACACAGACAGACCCCTGAGGGCGGAATCAAACGTGGGTCCCTGGCACTGTAAAGCAGCAATGCTAAACACTGAGCCAAAATGCCACAAGGAGAAAGGAAGCTTTGTTATTACTTCAGAAAACATTATTTCGGCCAGAGATGGATTCTTCTCTGCAAACTGTTTCACCACATTATCAGAAGAGTGTTATTGCGGTGGAGAGCATGCAGTGAAATTTCACTCAGATGTTATCCGGAACAAAGAGTCTCAGCTATGAAGAGAGAGAGTATAGGTTATGTTGTCTTCAGAACAGAGAGGGTAGGGAGGGGCAAGAATGGTCCAAAAGGTAACAGCCCAGATAGTGCAAGGCTAGTTGGCGAAATGGATCTAACAGTGGCTCACAAATAGTTTGTATAATTGTAAGCCTTTGACCACAGTGATTGTTGTTCTGTCTGATTGAAGTCAATATATTATGAGAAGCTTTGAAAAGGTAAATCGCGTGAACATTTTCCCCGCGGCAGACATAAGTATGTCTGAAGGGCACATGTTTACGGTGAAGGGCAATTGATTCAGACGTGATCAGAAGAATTTATGTTCCCCCAGAGTACAGGAGAAATATTGGAGGTGCGGCCTGACAGGGTGATGAAAGCAGGTACTCTCATAACATTTAAGAAGCATCTGGATGGGCATGTAAAATGGCAGAGTATAGAAGGCTATGGACTAAGTTCAGATAAATGATATTTTTGTAGTTCAGTAATGTTGGTTGGCAGAAGCATGTTGGGCCAAAGAGCCTGTATCTGTCATGTATAACTCTAAAATAATTGACAACGAGGTCCTCATTGAAGGGTTATGGAAGGTTTCCAAACATTGATCGAAGCCTGCTGTGTATTCAGAGCTTTTTTTCTAGTTCTCGATTTGTAAACAGATTTTGACCTAATACCAACTGTTCCTTGTTTTTATACGTCTCGCAGATGGTCAATTGATATTATACTGATAAATCACTAGTTCTAGACTTCATTCAATGCTTCTTTAGTGAATAGGTTATTGCATTGCAACAGATATAGTTCCCTGCATCTACTTTGAGATTCAAAGCAGGATGTATCACATCTGGCCTGTGACTTCAACAAGAAAAATATTAACTTGCTCAATATTCCCATATACCCCATTAGTTTCTGTCAATGTTCACATTGAATACACTATAGAAGGTAATGGAATGGAAAGAGTTAACTTAAACTGTTTGTTCAGTGACTGTAGTTAGTGTGAAGTTCCACAAAGTAATTGTGTCACCAGAGGATTTGCGCTTGTATGAATAATTGGCAATGCTCAAAATATTATTCCACAATGAAAGGAGGAGAATAAACTCAACCATTGAAAAGGGCCAGAGCGTCCGAAAAGAAAGAAGAGATTGAAATGCGAGCGTGATAAAGAACAATATTTCAACAACGGGTCAAAGTCTGAGCATAACGCACGACACTGAAACAAACTCTGGGCGAATTACACATGAATGTTACAAAAATGGACAGGAGCTTTTCCTATTGGTTGCACTATACCTCTGCAACTTATGATTGGATAAAATTAACTGATCGGATCTATTTCGTATTGAAGTTGATGCAAACGATTTATTATCCCATCCTCGCTATTGTTGGTATCCCAAGTAAGTCTCTCTAGTGGCTATTAATTTTATCTGCAATGTAATGTCTACCTGCTATACCGCAATGGAAATTTTCACTGAGATTATTCTAGTTTATGATGAGTCGTTGAACTTTCCAGTAGCCATTAAAAAAGCTATATTTTCATTTGCATGTATTTTGTGCCCTTTATAAGACTTTGAACGTAGCATTTGTTTGTAAAACTAGATGAGTTTTAAAAGTCTCTGCCTGTTTTTGTACTGACAGTGCGAAAATTTATTGTTAATTTTCCTCCTGAAAAAACTACTCCTTCCAACTAATTCCCATCCCAGCCGCTGAAAATGTCGGGGACTGAGACAAATCGCATTCAATCCTTAAACCTTTTCAGTCTTGATCTCACTTGGAACCTCATATCTCCTTTCCCTTTAATCCCATTTCTGAGAAATATCTTATTTTCAATATTTGTAATCATTAGTTTGCCTCTCGCTTCCCCAGTTATTCTCAATGCCCTGTCCATTTCTTGCAATGCACCATTTGTTTTGCTTTAAGTATTTAACGTTAATACCTTTCCCATCATTTTTCCCCCCGGCAGGGATTCGGGGATCTGTGGAACTACCATAATGAACTCAACATACAGCATATTACGTGTGAACTCTGATAGCCACTACAGACATTGTCTGCACATCCATATGGGGCCGGATGTTGCAGCAGCCTGCATGGGCTTTTGCAAGCTGCTTATGAACTTATTGTCTGATAGCCTGTCTTACATGCAGGTGACCATAGATTTAGCAACACTAAGTGACATGTTGTTACTTTAAAGGGCTTGCAGTTTGCAGTTAAAGAGACTTTGATTCGCTTTTGCTGCTATCAAGCCAGTGTGGTCCTGCGGTTGTGTTTTCTGAGGTTTATGAAAGAATCTGCTACCTATTTTGAAGGAGATCAGATGATTTACTGAAGTATTTCTGGTGGATGTTTGGAAATTCTTGTCACAGTTCAGATGACCAAAATAACAAAACAGCTGTTGTCGAAAAGGGATGGATTGTAACGGTGGCAATTGTGTGCTCTATCTTTCAAGGCGGAGTTTTAAGAACGCACTTTTCTGATCAACACAGAATTGATGAACATTTGGTGCATTAATTTCTGACTTGCAGAGAGAAAAAAAACATATAATTAAGATCCTGAAATTTTGCATTGCGACATTGGAAATTCAATGGGAATTCATGGTGGATGAAGTGAAGTATGCTGCATTATAGTTACATGGAACTGATTTTTAATTAAAGTGTGCGAGAATTACGTTTACATTTAGTTTGCAAAAGGAAAAGAAAACTGCTTACTTCATAATGCATTGTAGGTTTTATTTATAACGTAAGATAGCAAAAGTAGAAAAATACCATAAAATAACTAGGTAAACAATATGCACGTCTGGTGATTGTAACAAGGTCAGCCAGTTGGATCACATAGAATATGGTTTCCTGATTGGCTCCGTTAATCAAGTTCAATCAGGTGGTCCATTTGCCAGAAAAGTAGGAATGTCAGATACCCTGTTCTCTCTCAGAGCTGAGTCTCAGGGAGCTGGGTCTGTGTCGAAGATTCTCCACCTGTAAATAAAGGATGATTATAACGATCTTAGATTTAACATTGTTATGGAAAAAGATCGGACAGGTCCACAGTTTAAGATGCTGAACTGGAGCGGGGCCATTAGGCAGGATCTAGCAGAGATCATTTGGGTGAGTTTACATGAAGGAAAAGGGATGTCTGGCAATGGGGGGCAAGTGTGTCCCTGATAGGGTGAAGGGAAAAACAAGCAGATTTAGTTATCCATGGCTGATGAAGGATATTGTGGCTCTGGTCGGGAAAAACGAAGACGGCATGCATTGGTTTTAAGCTCTTGGGCTCAAGTGAATCCAGAAATGACTGTAAAAAGTGTAGGAGCACACTTAACAGGTAAATCAGAAAAGCAAAAAGAGGGCATGAGACAGATGTGGCAGATAATGTTAAAGATTATCCCAAGAGGTCTATTGCTATATTAAAAGCAGAAGGGTGGCTAGAGAGAGATTAGTCCTCCTTAAAGATCTGCCTGGCTGTCTATGTGGAACCACAGGAAAAGGGGAGATTTTTTAATGAATATTTCTTCTCAGTGTTTACTGAGGAGACAATCGTGGATGCTAAGGAAATAAGAGAAATATTTGGAGATGTTTTGGATGGCATATATATTGCCAGAGAGGTGTTTGCTGCCTTAGATTACATTAAGGTGGATAAATCCCCTGGGCTTGACCAAGTCTTTCCTCAGACATTGTAGAATGCTCAGGAAGAAACTGCAAAAGCCCATGCAGAGATTTCTGCTTCACTTTTAGCCATCAGTGAAATTCTGGAAGACTGGATGGTGGCTAATGTTGTCCCTTTTCTGAGAAAAGTAGCAAAGACAAGACAGGGAACTACAGACCAGTGAACCTGGCATCAATAGTAGGCAAGTTATTGGAAAGGATATTGAGTGACAGGATCAATGAACATTTCAATAGCCAAGGTCTGATGACAGATAGTCAGCATGTATTTGTGTGTGGGAAGTTATGTATGACAAATCATTCAGTGCTTTTCAAGGTTGGTAACCAGGAGTAAACATGAGGGTAGGGCAGTGGATGTTGTCTACATGGGCTTTAGTAGGGCATTTGACAAAATCCCACATGTCAGGTGAGTCCTGAATGTTAGATAACACGGGATCTATGGAGAGCTAGCTAATCATGTTTAAAAGTGGCTGGATGGTAGGAATGGAGAGGGTGAAGTTTGAAAGTTGTTTATTGGACTGAACGCCTATGGTATGCTACATGGATAGGTGCTGGGATGCTTGTTACTTGTTATTTACATAAATGATCTAGATGTGAATGTACAAAACATAATTAGTAAGGTTACAGATGAAACAAAATTATGAGGTGTCATGAACAGCGAGGAAGGTGATCAAAAATTACGGAGAGATCTGAATCAGATGGGAAAGTGGGGTGAAGATTAGCAAATCCAATTCAATACAGATAAGGGTGATGTGTTGCACATGGGAATGTCAAACAAAAGTAGAACTTATGCAGTAAATGGTAAGGTCCTGAGAAGTATTGTGCAACAAAGAGACCTAGGGGTACAAGCACATAGTTTGTTGAAAGCAGCATGACAGTATACCGATTGGTAAAGAAGAAATTTTGCATGAGGCCTTCATCAGTTGAGACATTGAGTGTAGGAGTTTGAACGTTGTGGTACAATTGTATTGGTAAGGTCTCAGATACGTATTGTGCACAGTTTTGGGCATCCTTTTTATAAGAAAGACACAGTTAAACTGAAAAGTGTTCAAAGAACACTTATGAGGATTTTGCCAGGACAAGGTTGACCAAAATAGGGGTTTATTCCTTGGAATGTAGGAGAAGGAGGGGGGTTCTTACTGAAGTGTATAATGTCATTGGGGGGGGGGGGCAGAGGTAGGATGAATGTATATAGCCTTTTCTTTTCCCAGCGATGGGGAATTGGAAACTACAGGGCATGGGTTAAAGTTAAGAGAGGGAAGATTTAATAAGGACCTGTTTGGTAATTTCTTCACACAGAGAGTTTTGCATAAATGGAATGTGTTGCCAGAGAAAGTGGTTGGTGCAGATACAATGGCATTTGGTTAGGTACCTAGCTGGGAAGTGTTGGGAGGGATATGGACCAACTGCATGCAATTGGAACTAGCTGAGCGAGCACCATTGTCGGCATGGACTGGTTTGGGCAGTATTACTTTATGATTCTATGATTTGTTGATGGGTTGATGTCGTCTGTGGAGTTACTTTACATGTATGTTATAAACAGTCAGACAATAGGACGAGAGAGACAGGACACTTCTCAAATATTTGTAGCAACTTAGGATGTGTGAACGACCTGGAAAAAGAAATCAAAGCTGGAAAGTTGTGATTGCCTGTGGGGTCATACAGTTTGACAGGGATACGAACAATGATTTCTGCGTTCCTCTGCATTCAAGTGGTGCCCATTGAAGCAAAGTGCACTAAACTGCTGTTAATATTTTTGTGGAGAGGAGAGATTTCCCTAAATGGTTTACAAAATAAAAACCAGAATGCTCAGGATAATAGCATGTACAACAAAATTTGAACTAGTGTATGGCCTGAAAGTTGACCAAAAAGAGAATAAAGTGATGTTTCAATTAATGGTGTAGCATTTGAAAACAGATTGGTCACGGAATAAACCAGGCAGTCATACACTGTGGTTAATTATAATTCAATTTCATATTAAGGAAGTTGACAAGGGAACACGACATGAGAAATAATGAGAAAAACATTCTCAGCTATGAATGCCACCCGTTTTGTCAAGGGGAATGGCCAAATGCAATAAATACATGAATTCAGTTGTCGACTGTAAAGAGGCAATCAACGAGAAGGTGCTGTTGGTGATCAGGATAAATGAGAGGCAACATTAAAAACAGTTTCAAAGTTGATCATTGAAAAGACGAAGACACCATTCAGTCCAGCTGATATTAGGATGGGGAAACATTTGTTTCCAGTCCTATTGCCAGTGCTGAGTGAGTTGAATCTATTCTTTATCATTTTAAAATGCTTTCTCAAACAGGGCAGTCACATTTCAAGGTTTGTATGTGTGTTCATTTCTGGTCTGACTGTTCTCGCAACCACCTGAAAATGGAAACACTTGCATTGCCTGTGTTTTCTATAAACATGTGCCATATGCTGCACACTTACATTAAGTTGTTCTGAAAGTTGTGTGCACATACCATTGGAAACTGATCAACTTGGGGTTGAATACTTTCTGTCCTCTATTTATTAACAATTCTGAATTTCATGCAATGGGTTATTTTTAAAACAACATCGCCTCTTTAGCTGATGCATATATGATAGTTTCACGATTGAAGTAGTGCAAAGAAAAATGGTTCAGTCTACAAGAAAATGTTGTATTTCAATGAACTTGTGGCTGATCTGTTGATTCTTGGAACTCCACATTCACATCTAATCCCAATGACCCTTTGTTCACTACTAACAAAAATCTTTTCAAATCTGTGTTATAAACATTCAATCGCCTCATGCTTACAGCCCTCTGAGCTGCACAGTAAGTTGTACAAACTTGTGATAGAGAAAAAAAATATGAACGGTCTTCATCCTTGAATTGAAAGATTAGTCACTCAACTTGAAGGAGTGTCACCACTGCCACTGCTATAAGAGGAAATGTCAGATCTATACGAAACATGCCAAGACAATTTACAAACCTTTCCAATTCAATTAATTTCACTTCCCTCTTCTAAGTACAGTGGAAACAAGTCAAACCTGTGTCACCTATTCTTACAGGGAAAACAACCCTTGTTCTTATCAAACTTGTCAATCTCCTCAGAACACCTCCAATGGGATTGGACAATCTGGAGGCAGGAAGCATGTTTCCGTTGATGAGGGAGTCCAGAACCAGAGGACACAGTTTAAAAATAAGATGTAGGCCATTTAGAACAGAGTTGAGGAGAAACTTCTTCACCCAGAGAGTGGTGGATATATGGAATGCTCTGCCCCAGAAGGCAGTGGAGGCCAAGTCTCCGAATAATTTCAAGAAAGAGCTAGATAGAGCTCTTAAAGATAGTGGAATCAAGGGTTATGGGGATAAGGCAGGAACAGGATACTGATTGTGGATGATCAGCCATGATCATAATGAATGGTGGTGCTGGCCTGAAGGGCTGAATGGCCTACTCCTGCACCTATTGTCTATTGTCTAATGTATTTACATCATTGTAAAAGCAAGTGATTCATTGTTGCAGATGTGGCACCAAAAATCAGCATTATACCTGAAATTTAACAGCCTTACATTTCTGTGTATTTCCTCCCATAATATACCAGAACATTCAACTATTATTCTTGATTCCATGCTACACCTGCATAGCAGATTTTCTCTGACTAAACCAGTGGAAGATCTAAATTTGTCTGAAGCTCAGAATTCTTCGTCTTCCCCATTTAAGTAATATACTGACATTTCACTCTCGCAAATACCAAAATTGATTTACTGTAACCTTTCACAGTATTCTCTGTTTTGTTTCATGTTAATCTGGCATCTCAGTCAGTCTCATTATTTCACTAGTGCAATGTCTTCCACCTTTTATGCGTGAGGTACCTTTTCAAAATTCATTAGGAAACCAGAGAATATCACAAAAGCAATGGCAGAAATAAAATGACAATATGTATCACGACACTAGTTTGAAATTCTCATATGGTACATCGAATCTGTTGGCTTTCTCAAAGCTCATTCCAGTAAGTAAAAAAAAGCCTCACACCTTCTGTGTATCCTTAAATTTAGTCCTCTTCTTTCCTCTCTGAGAATGTTTGTGCTTGTATGCCATATGTGGCAGGCTTCATTTATCTGTTCCATCTTTTCTGTTCTGCCACAAGTCTGATCCGCCCTCCACCTGTACTTGAGGGTGAATTGGGAGAGTATGAGTTTCTGTCGAAGAAAGATCCCGAGAGGTGATTAGGTGAGTTAAGGTCCCAGTAAGAATGGTTTTATTTTTATTAGATATTTTACTGTCCAAGGGAAATGATGAATCAGAGCCTAAGAGTTGGTGCTCACCTTCTGGAAACAGCAATCAGTGACATGAATCTTTCAGAATTCACTTAAAAACAGTGTTGAGTTTGAACATGAGAGTATGGAGAGAAAGATGTGTATAGCGTAATATGGTAAGAAAGGAAACAGAGAGACTGATATAGCAGTTGATATACAAATAGATCACAATGAAAAAAAAATCAACAAGTTATGAGACCGAAGCAGGGGCCAAAATGGAGAAAAAATAATGGCTATCTGTGAATATTGTGTTGGTAGAGTCATTGATATCAACAGCACACAAAATACCCTTCCAACAATTGAGTCTGAACCTGTAAAAACAATCACCTATTTGTTATGATCTGATTTTGCAGTGATGGCCAGTCCCCTTGCATGCCTTGGTTTCATAATTTGACATCTAAATACTTCTGAAATATTATTCAGGCTTCTACTTCTACCACCTTAACACACAGTGAGTTGAAAAGTCCCACCAAGCTAGAATTATTTTTGTTTCGTCATCCCTACTATGAAACTTCTGAATTTTACAGTACATCTATGACCATTGGTCATTTATCCTTTCAGCAACAGGATAGATTTTTTTTGTTCACCCTCATAATTTTATGCCTCTTCGCCCCAAGTCAGTCGTACCTGCTAGAAGGAAGACACCCCCAGTCAATCCAGTTTCCATTCAGAACTAAGATTCTCCAGCATGGACAATATCCTTGTAAATCTCTACTTTCTTATGCACTTGCATCCCTCCTATGATGTGGATTCCAGAACTGCACACAATGCTCTACCTGTGCTTGAAATGACGGAAATCCTCCAATTTAACAGTACCTGATTCAGTAGATGAGCAAGGTGTAAATTGACAAAAATGCACATAATGTTGGGAACTTGATTTCATGGCTCATAGACTAATGGTTTCCTGCTTCTTCAACAGGAAACGTGGGATCTGTCTTTCATGAGTGAACAATGTCATTATCATTCTTGATTGGAGGTAGATTGTTGGCTGTCCCAACACTGAGCTGTCTGCATTCTTGCAGGCTCAGACATCCTGAATCAGAAGTGCAACAGAGAATATCCCCCTGATAAATTCGCCATTGGAACTGGCGCCGATGATGCACCATTGTCAGCTGTAGGGCCTGTAATCTGTTCTGATTGATCCTCTCATGCCATTGAGATCCCATCATCCATCTCCATCCACACTCATGTCTAACCTGTTTGGCACATAGAGGCCTAGTTGTGTGTCACAACAAATGTTTTCAGTAGATAACAAGGTGTAGAGCTGGATGAACACTGCTCCTCTGATGCTGGTTGGCCTACCGTGTTCATCCAGCTCTACACCTTGTTACCTCGGATACTCCAGCATCTGCAGTTCCTATTATCTCTTATGTTTTCAGTAACCTGTGTTAGTTAACGTCAGGCATTATGAATTATTTTCGGTTGACTAGGCTGCTCAAGCAGAATTTCCACTGCAGCCCATTCATGTTCTTCTGAGGTTGTCTGCTCCTCCACTTGCCTTTGAAGACTCAACAGATTTAGCTGCACGTGCTGTGGACTGGATTCCCCATTTAGCGTCTACAAGCACGTGTAGCCCATCTGACTCTGACACAAAGTAAGACATGCTTTGTTATGTTCCTGTAAAAACCATTACTATAGCCCTCCTGCCACATAAACCCATTTACATAAAGAGAAACATTTCAACGTTTTGAGACTTTTCTATCGGAGTGACATGACAGCTGAATAGTTTATTGTCCATTCACTATTGCAATATCCTAAACACATAGGTTCATATTGTGGACTTCTTCCCAGAATCTGGAGTTTTAATATCCCTCTCTTTCATGAACAATTGTTAGTAGATTAGCAGCAGCAATTGGTTCAGGCAGTTGACGTTTTATTCCTTCATTTTGTGACATCACGGTATGACTTCTTATTAATTGCCAAAGATTTGGAAGAATCAGAACAGAAATTCCTATGTGTATTCTGTGAATGTCTGTTTGCATCTTGCCTGCTTTCATGACTTTCGTCTGCTATTTCATCCATTCAGTCACAAAGTGGAACAAAAACTGACGTTTCCAATTCAGTATTTAATATTTTACTGACAGTTGTGACAGACTTTTGTCTTTGTTATAAACATATCCAGTGAGTCGTAGCACTTTGGGCCACAACAAGTCAGACATCTTTGCATCCTTTCTGCCGCAGTGAGGTCCCAAAGGACTGGAGAACAGCTAGTGTTGTTCCATTGTTTGAAGCGGTAAAAGGGTATCCAGGAAATTACAAGCCTGTGAGCCTCACATCAGGCATCAGGAAATTATTTGAAAAGATTCTCAGTGACAATATCTATATGCATGAAGAAGGAAACAGATTGATTAGTTGAATACAACATGGTTTTGTGCAGAGGACATCGTGCCTCACTAACTTGTTTGAGAATTTTCAGGACGGGAAAAAGAAGACTGATCGGGAAAAGAAGTTGATATTGTCTATTTGGACTTCAGTGAGGCCTTTGCAAAGGCCTCTCATGGTAGACAGGTACAAAAAAGTGAAGTGACATCCTATTGGCTTGAGTTGTCAAGACGGATATGCAACTGGCTTATGCATAGCAGACAGAGGGTAGCGGTGGAAGAAAAGTTTTTTTTTGGAATTGACGGTTGTGACTAGTGGTGTTCCACAGGGATCAGTACTGGGACCTCTGCTGTTTGTGGCCTATATAAATGATTTTGCGGGAAACACAGCTGGTCTAATTACTAATGTTGTGCATTATACAGAGAATGGTGTATAGGCAGATAGTGAAGAGGATTGTCAAAGGACACATGAGGATATAGAACAGTTGGAGGGGCATGGACAGATAAAAGGCAAATACTGTTTAATCTGGGCAAATGTGAGGTGATGCATTTTGAAGGTGAGGTACATGTGGAAATTATACGGTGAATGGCAGAACGCTTCAGATTTTTGTTATGCACAGAGATCTGGGTGTGCAGATCAACAGATAACTGAAGTTGACAGCGCAGGTGGATAAGTTGTTAAAACGAAATCCTATGGCATGATTGCCTTCATTGGATGAGCAATTGAGTATAAGGATAGACAGGTTTTGCTGCAGTTTTATAGAACTTTAGTTGGGCCAGAGTTGGAATATTGTTTACAGTCTGGTTACCATGCGACCACAAGAATTTGGCTGTTTTGGAGAAGGTACAGAAAAGATTTACTAGAATGTTGCCTGGCATGGGGGATTTTAGCTTTGAAGAATATTCAGATTGTCTGCTCTTTTTTCACTGGAAACCAGGAGGTTGAGAGGCAACGTGATAGAAGTTTATCAGATTGTGACTGGCATAGAGAGAGTTTAAAGCATGAGACTCCTTCCCAGGACAGAGTGGTCAAATGCTAGAATCACAGGTTTGAGGTGCAAGAGAGGAATGTTAGAAAAGATTTGCAAGTCACCTTTTTCTCACAAAGGGCATTGTGTGCCTGGAAAGCGCTGCCAGAGGAGATGGTGAAAGTAAACGCAACAGCAGCATTCAAGAAGCAACCAGGATGAATGAATACATGAACAGGAAGGGAATAGAGAGATACAGAATTCTGTAGGCGAAGACTACAAAAGTATGAAATGGAATTATATGTAGGCACAGTCTTAGAAAGCAGAAAAGTCCATTCCTGTATTGTATTGTTCTTTGGTCTCTTTGTTCTTAACCAACAAGTTGATGTCACATTTAATCTTTTCGTGGCTTCCAGACTCACAATCAGTCTATCACTAAAATCATCTCAATCTATTGTTGCAACATTCACTACTCATCACATATCACAACTGAACTTCTATTTAATCCTTCATTCTCACTTTTGTTTTACCTCTAAACTTGCATATTCAAGCACATTCCGAGCTGGTATGAGATAATCTATCCCTGTATGCTTCATGTGATCGTGAGCTCTTCCAATTGTGCCTCTATGTAGTATATTTCAGCTATTTCGTTCAAATCACATATTACTTCAACTCATGTGTTATACTACAGCTGAATTTCAAAGAGCTCATTCCTCTTTTCAAATGACCTCATGGGTTAGTGCTTCTGCTTGATTTCTGCCCCTTCCTGTGAGGAATTTTGGCCTATTAAGCCTATTTTAATACAATAACAGCACAATATAAGTATTTCCTGTGCCTTCTTTTATTAGAGGACTCAGACTTTTTACAATAAATTGCACAGTGAAGAACACAGTTAAATTTTCAGTTCAGAGATCTTCCATCAGCATTTCAAGTGCCTGGGATCTCTCCTTACATCAAATTATCATCAACCTTGCTGTCTGTTATTTGAGCTACAATGATTCAATACTTTATAAGATATAATAATGTAACTATAAATCTAAATCTGTTAACATTTTCAAATTTTAATCCATAGTTTGCTTGTATTTTTCTTTTTCCTTCCTCCCAGTTAATATATTGACGATTATGATTCTATCTCGGGAACGTTGCGGTCTCTCCAAATGTGTGACTCGATATTTGGTCGCCATGGCACTGGCAGATTTATTGGTCATTATCTTTGATCTGATATTAAGACACATTCCTATTGCTTATAAGGAACATTTCATTTTTGTGCAATCTATCCATGTATGTAATATCCACGCTGTTCTACTTTATGCAGCCACTGACTGTTCAGTCTGGTTCACCGTCACATTTACCTTTGATCGCTTTGTGGCAATTTGTTGGGGGAATCTGAAAAATAAATATTGTACAGAGAGAACTGCAGCAAAGGTTCTGGCTGCATTGACTGTATTGATCTCTTTGAAGAATGTGTTCTGGTATTTTATGTTAACAGGTCAGTATTGGTTGTGGAACGATCCTTGGTTTTGCAAAGTGACTCCGGATGTTCAGATGTCTCATACCTGGGGATTAATTGAGTTGCTGCATCACTTTATAACCCCAGTTGTCCCATTTGTCTTAATTCTGCTGCTAAATGCACTAACCATCAGACACATTTTCATGCAGAACAAAACTCGGAGGAGACTCATGGCTCATAAAAGAGCTGTCAGTGACAGAGACCCGGCAATGGAAATGCGACGAAAATATATATTTCTGCTGTTTTTTCTATCAGGAAATTTCATCCTGTTATGGGCAGTGTTTATGGTATTTTCTATATGGAGGCGTATGTGGGATTTGGGTCAATCTTCTGTATGGATAGAATTTTTTGTGCTGGAGTTAGCTTTCATGTTGCAGCTCCTAAGTTGTTGCACAAATACAATGATATATGTTGTAACACAAAAGAAATTTAGAAAACAGTTGAAGCATGTTATTACATATCCTTTTACTCCCATATTACAAATCACTCAGTGTCTGTAAAACTGAATCACTACATCTCATCTTTGTATCTTCAGTTATATTTATGTTTTGGGAAGATATCATTCTCAATAATTACAAGTCTAGCTGTAGCCAATTCATTAAATTTACACAGAACTGGAGTACTCTATTTGTTGAGGACACCGATACTGCAGGACAAGAAATTTCCACATGTCTATCATCATGCACATCATGATCACATTTGCATGATGATAGACATGTGGAGGTTTTGAATGTGTTTCATTGAAATGGCCATTGGAAAGGTGAACATCTCATCTGCATGATGATAAGTTCGTTCAGTTGCAGCCTATTTTTATAATGGCTTGTGCGTGAATTTCACTTATTTGATTGTAGTACGATAGAAGCAGACCGTTATCAATTACTCCTTGAAGAAATGAATAAGTTCGAAGCATATTTTGCATCATAAAAGAGAGGAAGGTGATGGAATGTTAACCGTTTTGACTGGCAGTGGTGTTACCTATCAACATTGTGAGGAAGGAATAGGGATTTTACGTTTGACATGGTGGGTCCTTCCTGTTTTAAACTGCTTGAAATTTGGTCAGGAGTGTATGGGGCAGAGGAGAGGGTTCCCAAGGGTAAAGGCGGAGTGTGGAGCAGAGTTGGTCTCCATGTAATGGGTGTTGAGTCTGGTTTTAATAGTCGACTATAAGAAGAAAACTGAGGTGGGTATGTGCCACTTGCTGATGTGATGATTATAGTCAGTGTCATCAAAATGGTTATAGGGGATTGGGGCTACAGTCACTATTATGCCAAGTCACTGTAGGAATTGATCCAGTATTGACCTTGGAGTGAGAACTTAACTACTTAGCATCGCCCACGTGGGCAAGTGTACACAATGCTGAGTGAAATTTGTGGCGACTTTCATGACACCATGATGGGAAGGAATTAATAGTGATTGAAATGTTCTCAAAGTTTTTTTGTGAGTGTTTTTCTTTAATATGATTGCATGTGTTGGTTATTAGAACCTTCTCCAGTCATGTTGAGAATATACGTGAGTGCCGTTGTTCACTACAATTATGACTCATTATGATGAATCATGATCAGAATAAAATTTTATATGAAATTTACTCTTCACTTACTCTTCAGCTCTGCCTTAATTATGTATCTCCTTTTTCTAAATTATTAATCTTTGATCCTAGTTGTAGTAGTTGCTGAATCTCCAAACAACAGGGAACCACATCTTACGAATGTTATAGACGCCCCGTAGAAAGCATCCTCTGCAGATGCATTATGCTAGGTATGGTAAGAAGGTGATGCAAGACTGCAAGAAATTCGAGAGAATTATGAATGCACCACAGTCTATAACAAAAAAAAGCTTTCCTTTCAACGACTCCAATTGCATTTCACCCTGCCTCAGGAAAGCAGCCAACATAATCAGCCCCCTCTGAACCAGTTACATTCTCATCCACCCCCTTCCATCAGGCAGAAGGTACAGAAGTTTTAAAAACATGCACTGACAGATTTAAAGACTGTTTCTTCCCCGCTGTTATCAGACTTTTGAACGAACGTTTCATACATTAAAAACGGTTAATTATCTGCACTTTCTCTGCAACTATAATCCAATTTTCTGCATTCTGTTCTGTAATGCTGATGTGCTCATGTATGTTATTATTTGCTTTTATAGCATGCAAAGCAATACCGTTCATCGGATTTCAAAACGTAGTAATAATCAAATTCAACCAAATCAAAGATGAATTGTTTGATTATAAGTTTGTGTTGACAGTATAGGAATAAAACACTCATTAAGCAAGCAAATTAAGTATTGACAATATTACATGAATAAGAACCGAAATAACTGCCAATGCTATAAATCAGAGACAAAAATAGAAATTGCTGAAAAACAACTCAACAGATCTGCCAGCATCTGTGGAGCGAAATGAGGCTTAACATTTCGGAGCAGATCAAAGAATTTGATGAACCAGCAAAAGCTGAGAGTGTCTGGAAATTTAAAGGAACGAGTGGTTAAAAGTGGAGATGTCACATATAAAACTGTAAATTTTTAATCACATCTTTGCTGTCTTTGAATAAAGTTGTGACGAGCTTCATTCACTGCTAACTTGTAGTATGGAGTCATCTTTCTGATAGAAATAAAAGTACCTGGGTAAATTATTTTTATGCATAGAGGTGGAGGAGTCCGCAAGGTTCTGGAAACAAACTGTCACGGACAATATTTTGGCACCTCTGTCAAAAGGCGTCCATTGAAATTGACACTTAAGGTCCTTGGAACACAAGCTGCCAAGCTGTGCTGGATTTTCATACGGCTGTCTTGGGCTGGTTTTTCGGAGGGCATCTACTCCATGTGAAGATTGAGGTATAACTTGAATGAGAGCACCTTCAAGGCAGAGACCAGGCACCCTGACTGGCAAACCATGATACAGTTGCATCCACAATATAAAGTTGACTTTTAAGTGGATTAGATTAGCGATAATGCGTTTATTACGACGAAGAAAACATAACCCCAAACTTAGCAAGGCATTTCAGACAATATCTGTGTTAAAAATGACACAGATAAACAGGGTTTTGCAGTACGCTGGTCTGTTCTTGTACAGAACATTGCCCAGCACAGTAACTATGGCAGGAGACCATAAAGAGCGAGGGAAGAATTTTGGAAAGCACACCCCGGTGACTGCTGCGGCTTGCAGCCTGGAAGACTCCCCGGTCAGCAGTTGAGATACGTTCACTACAGGAAAAGCAACTAACAACGATTGATGAAATTGCAAGGTTTGAGATCTTAGACGTAAAACAGGACATAAAGTTGTCTGAAATAAATAATTCACATCGGACAGTTCCAGTCAACTTTGAAAGAGCAAATTACTACAGATGCTAGAATGTGTGCTGACACCCACAAATGCAGGAGATAGCAGTGGGCCAGACAACATTCATGGAGAGAGCAAGCTAATGTTGTGAGTCTAGCAGACTGTTAATCAGATTTCAACAAATTTGAAAGAGCCTATTCAATTGAGAGGATGGGCATTGAAACAGCGAGGCAGCCTTGCATATTGTGACAAGCTGGAACAACAGTGTAGGAAGCTCTACTCAGCAACGTGGGTCCGTCTATGTCTGGAAAATGGAGCAGGGTAAGTCAGGCCCCAGTACAGAGCATTCAAAGTTACAGAAACAAATGCAATTGTTATTGATAATAAAATGTGAGGCTGGATGAACACAGCAGGCCAAGCAGCATCTCAGGAGCACATTGCTATTGAAACAGGTCTCCACTCAGAATGGATCATGCCTGCAATTGGGTTCCACCCCACAGAACGATAACAAAGGATTCCACACTGATACATCCACATCCAGTCCTGAGCCACATATCTGCGACCCTGCTGCATTTCTCCCCTGTGACTGCACCTTCAGACCCACCCCAAAACCGCAACTGAAACCGGAACCCATGATTCTTGTGATCACTCAGCATAGAACAACTGATTGTCACATTCCAGCGAACCAACTGGTGGACATTGCCATAATGTGGTTTCTATTTGATTCCATTTCTAATCTCTTTAAAGTTTTGATGAGGTCCACCGACAGATATTAAGATAGACCAAAACCTTTTCAAAGACTTCACCTGTATGGGTAATATTTACTCAGTTTGAACGAGGGAGTAGGTGCAGAGATATTGGTGTTAGTCCATCTCTAATAGTAAATGATGAAAATATTTGCACTCTTCCTGAAATATTGCCCAAGACAGTGGCAGTTTGTGAATAAATGGAGAGAGGTATGGTTTTCTCTTGTACAATATAAGGCTAGGAAGCCCAGTAAAGACTGCGGAAGTGATAATGGAATAATGGGGAATAAAACTGATTATTCCAGGAATACAGTTTATTTTTGGAATGACTGAGCTGGATCACAGGTTAAAACAATGCCCATTGTAGTGGAAAATCCAAAAGAAAACCAGTGAACTGAGGAGTTAAAGGAAAACTAACCTGGAATTTTCCGGTCTGTGTGGTGACCAGATCCACAGCCATGAGGTAGAACAAGAAGGGAAAACAAAAGAGAAAGATGAAGGATTTGTGATCCAAATAGGTGACACTCTGTTCAATGATAGTAGGAGCTGCAGATGCTGGATGATCTGAGTTAACAACGTGTAGAGTCGGATGAACACAGTCGGTAAAACAGCATCTTTGGAGCACAAAAGCTGACGTTTTGGTTCTAGACACCTCTCTGATGAAGGGTCTAGGCCCGAAACGTCAGCTTTTGTGCTCCTGAGATGCTACTTGGCCTGCTGTGTTCATCCAGCTCCACACTTTGTTCTCTTGGATTCTCCAGCATCTGCAGTTCCCCTTATCTCTGACATCAAGATGTTGTTGGTTTTTGTTGCACCTGTCATACGTTTCAGATGGTGGTAGGTTAGCCACAGCCAGTGATACGATCAGTGTCTTTGCTGTCAATTCCCGTGTTTGAAGAACCATTCACAGGCATTACAATTGGTTATGTTAGTAATCTCCCGAAAAACCAAGACAGAGCCAGTATTTCCTAACCATATCGGATGTGTCTACCAGGTTTCTAGTTGCGATCCCATTACCATATATTGACACAAAAATGTTTCTGGAGACATTTTTTGCTTTCTTCAGCCATTATAGATTACCCTATAGATTCAGTCAGACCAAGGGTCCAATTTTACTGCCACATTATTTAAGGAGGTCGTGGATAGTTTCTGCATCAAGCACTTAAATCTAGTGTGTACCATCCTGAATACCAGGGCGCATTGTAAAGTTGACATCAAACAATTAAGTCAATGGTGAGGGCCTTGACCCAAATAATTGGGGAAAGGTACCCCGTTTATATTATTTGCTATTAGAGATGCTTCAAATGAATTGACTGAGTTTACTTCATTTGAATTGATGTTCAGACACAAAGTAAGAGGACCTTCAAAATTCATTCAGGAAGTGTTGATCTGTCCAAATTCAGAGGTCTTACACTTGGATTATGCATCTGAAGTGAGAGAAAGATTAAACAGTGAATTAGTTAGAAAACGTTTGAAGGTGGCACAACACCCAGTGAAACAAGAAGAAGAGAGGGAATCTAAACTGTGTATGCTTGCCCAGGGGATAAAGTATTGGTGCCGTTGCCAATGGTAGAAGATCACTTCAAAGCAAGATTTAGTTGTCCGTATCAGATTGGAAGTTAAGTCAGGTGAATTATCTGATAAATGTGTCAGATAGGGAAAACAATAAAAGTGTTAGCTGTCTCATGTGAACATTCTGAAACCTTACTATGAAAGGGAAAGGGAACCGAAGAAACAGGTATGAGTTCCTGCCACTCAGATTGATGAATCAAATCCAGATGATTTGGATTTTGATGTGCCTCAGAATTAAATGAATAATGGGGAAGTCTTAAAGGAATGGGAAAGGGTATTGAGCTATCTGTCCCAGGAACATACATTGAATTGAAAGGCTTACAATTACAATGCTATGAAGACATAAGTAGAAAAAGAATGGCGAGGAATAATGTCATAGTGCATGAGGTTGACGTACAGAATGCTGGCCCAATAAAACAAACACCCCCACAGGCTGAATCCTCTCAAAGCAGCAGTGATTCAAAAGGAAGTGTAAGTGATACTCCAAGAAGACATTCGAAGGATTAATGAAATTGAGTGAAGTACGCCGACCATGTTGGTTCCCGAACCTAATAGTACTCAATGATTCTACGTAGATTATTGGAAGTTCAACACCGTGACAAAGTCTGACTCATACCCAATTCCAAGACTGGATGATTGTGTTTAAAATGTAGCACAATCCAATTGCATCAAAAATTGGAATACTTCTCTGTTACTGTGAAGTACCTTTGTCGCAGTGAGCAAAAGACATTTCTGCTTTTGCAACCCCAAATGGGCTATATCAATTTAAAGTAATGACCTTTGGATTTTAAAAAAATGCACCAGCTACGCTTCAAAGGCTTACTAACAGAATTGTTTCAGGATTGACTAATTATTCCATCTACATTGATGATGTAGTGATCTTTAGTCATTTGTGGAATGATCAAATGGAGTATTTGCTATCTGAGACACAGGGGAAGGCAAAGTTGGTCATAAATTTGGCAAAACAGAATTGGCAAAAGCAGAAGTGACATTCTTTGGGCACAACACTGAATACGGAGGAATAAAACTGAGGAATGTGAAGATGAAGACCATCGAGCAATTTCCAAGGCACCTTCAAAAAAGAAAGTACTCCGATTTTTAGGATTGTGGGAATTCTACAGTAAATTTGTACCAAACTTTAGGAGAGTAGGGGCAACATTGGCAGATTTGTTTAAAGAAGCACAACATTTTGATGGCTAGAACAATGCCAGGATGCATTTGAGAATATAAAAGCAGTGTGTGTTAACCACTGCACCAGTTTTGGACACACCAAATATTTTGGAGCCCTTCAAAATCACCACTAACATAAGTGGTGTAAGTGTTGCAGCTGTGTGATTTAAGGAGAATGATTGTGTAATTGACAGGCCAATACAGTAGTTTTCAACAAAATGTAATATCTACCAGAACAAAAATAGCCATTGTCAAAGAGTTATTGAGTTTGGTAATGGCTTTACAACATTTTATTGTCTACATTACAACCAATGCATCAGAGATGATTGTGTACACCGATCACAATCCTTTGACATTTATGGAAAGATTTAAGGACAAGAACACTAGGTTTTCACTTTGAAGTCTCATATCACAAGCATTAAATTGCAGATCTTTCATGTTGTGGGTCGTGAAAATCATAGAATGATAAATCATAGCATTCCTGCTGTGTCAAAATATGCCCTTTGGCCCAACAAGTTCACATTGATCCTCAGCGCACCCCACTGTGAACCTATACACCAGCTAACCTACACCTCCCTGGGCAATATAGCATGGCCAATTGTCTGCACATCTTGGGACTGTGGGAGGAAACTGGAGCATGAGGAGGAAACCCACGCAGATATGAGGTGAATGTGCAAACTCCACACAGACAGTTACCTGAGTGTGGATTTTAACCCGGGTCCCTGGCGCTGTGAGGCAGCAGGGCTAACCACAGAGCCACTGCTCCACTCCCAAGATATTATCTCGGATACCTTGTCACAAGTTTAAAAGAAAAATGTCTGTATAAGATCGAAACGACAGTGTTCAATTTAAGTTGAAGTTTTAAAAGAAAAATATACATCTTTTCATAATGAAGGTTCATTATATTTTGTATTAGGGGAGGTGTTGCCAAGTTAATAAGCGAATTTGTGGATTGGAAAGCAGAAAGGAAGAAGTTGGTCAAAGTAAAGTGCTCAGAGGGAAATCATTGCTTAATCCCTTTAAGTGAATATGTGCATTGACTGTGCTTGCAGATTTACAATGTATGTCTGAGAGTGGCAGCTTGGAAGTTTGGAAAAGGGCACACAGGACCTGAATTGAAGCACTCGTATCAAAATACCGAACAGCAAACATGTCAAACATCAGTTTTCTTTTTAACAAGAGATCAAGCTTCTGAATTAAACCAATCAATTTGAACCATGGACTCAGATACCGGAAACCAATGAAATTTAAATCTAATGGGTTTGACAATATGGCACCAATCCTATTGTGAAAAATATTGATGTATCATCAGGGGTAAAAATGAAGGGGGGCGGTGGGCATTTGGACAAAACCTCAGATCCAGCTGCGACCCACCAAAGCTAACTACCTTCACCTCACAAGACAGAATCGTTGACTCTCATAACATCCCCTATGTCTTAGAAAAGACACCAGCCAAATAGCAATAGTACCAATAGCACACCAAGTTATCATTGCTAACAGAAGGTTCGGCAGAGAATGCATAGTACATTGCGGAAGACACATAACCTAGATGCTTCTTTTAAAACCCTGACACGGGCAGCACGGTGGCTCAGTAATTAGCACTGCTGCTTCACAGTGCCAGGGACCCTGCTAATATTTGGCATGAATTTCTGGAAAGAAAAATCAATCAGGGGCAAGAATCGCAATGCTTCCCTCTTTGTTGGGAAGTGACATGGACATGGGAAATTACCCAGTCACCTTTGTTTACATATCTGGTGCGGCCTTCTCTCCATGTCCAATATGATGGCTGAGGAATGTGATTTCAGCTTTTGCGAATTCGCTCTTACCCATTTTTATCACCAAGCCTGTCTCCTAATGTCGTCAAAAAAATTCTGCTAGATGGCCAACATCATCCTTCCATGTGTCAAAATAAAAACACCCAGACATCAATATCCACTGCACGGTGGCTCCGTGGATAGCAGGGACAGCACCAGGGACCCATGTTCAATTTTAGCCTCGGGTATCTGTCTGTGTAGGTTTTGCACATTTTCCCTGTGTCTGCGTGGGTTTCATTCCACAGTCCAAAGGTGTGCCGGCAAGGTGGATTGGCCATGCAACATTGCCATAGTGGTCAGGGATGTGTAAATGAGGTAGCTTCCAGGGCAATGGGTCTGGGTGGGATTCTCCATGGGTTGGTGGACCTGTTGGGCCAAAGGGTCTGTTTCCACAATCTAGTGATTCTATGGTTCTAAAATGTAAGTGGAACAGCATGCAATTGGAATCATTCTTTATTCTGGAACAGTTAGTTGTTCAAAGGCATTTATTCAGTCTATTAAATGATTAGCTAACTTGTTCACTGTTAGAGTTAAATAAATAAGTTGTTCCTTGTTGATTGTAAAATGAGTGCCAGGGATTTATTTTATTTGACCACTAGAATTTGCCACAGGAATGTTATGCCACTTTTCACACCCCTTTTACAAATTATGGTGAGGTGCTTCTCTTTGGTATTTCGGTATTACTTCTCAGGGTGGAGGAGGTCACCCTCCACTGTATTACAATATTGCATTCTGGTAATGTGTAGTAACCACAATTTACTATTGAATATGTAATAGTTGTGATACAGCTCACTTTACCATCTTAACCTGCATGCTCATTTCAGAACCTGACTGTATCCACGATGGCTTATGCTATAGGTCACGTATGCAGAGGTTCACCTCATAAAACATCTACCTCACGGCAGGTCGACCTTGTGTTTTATATTTAGACAGTGAGCAACTTTCACCAAAGTTCTTTTTGTTCAACAGGAGGAATGCAGCTGCTGCGTCTGTGAAGTAAAATAATGTTAATGCTCAGAAAGAGGAAAGCCAGAAATACACGCATAGTAACTGAAATAAACAGGGGACAGAAATTGTCCAGAAAGCATGGTATGTTAGGAATATGATAACGAAGATATACAGACACACAGAGTCAATTTTGCCTGTGCACTGTTTCTCACAGAAGGCAAGCACAGAGGGTTGAAAACTAGAGAGGCACCAGAACATATTAGAAAAAGAAAAAAAGTCAATTCAGCCTTTGCTGACAATCAATTCACCACGACTTACACGGGCAGAAGTAGAACACAGAACATAGAACATTACAGCGCAGTACAGGCCCTTTGGCCCTCGATGTTGTGCCGACCTGTCAGAACAATCTGAAGCCCATCTAACCTACACTACTCCATGTACGTTCATATGCTTGTCCAATGACGATTTAAATGTACTTAAAGTTGGCGAATCTACTACCGTTGCAGGCAAAGCATTCCATTTCCTTACTACTCTCTGAGTAAAGGAACTACCTCTGACATCTGTCCTATATCTTTCACCCCTCAATTTAAAGCTATGCCCCCTCGTGCTCGCCGTCACCGTCCTAGAAAAAAGGCTCTCCCTATCCACCCTATCTAACCCTCTGATTATCTTATATATCTCAATTAAGTCCCCACTCAACCTTCTTCTCTCTAACGAAAACAGCCTCAAGTCCCTCAGCCTTTCCTCATAAGACCTTCCCGCCATACCAGGCAACATCCTAGTAAATCTCCTCTGCACCCTTTCCAAAGCTTCCACTTCCTTCTTATAATGCGGTGACCAGAACTGTATGCAATGCTCCATGTCAATACAATAAAAGATGAGGAACAATTCTTGTTCCACAAACAGGCATGTCAAAGCATCCACTGATAGCAAGCCATTACAAAATTAACAACATTTTAAGATAATAAAACAAATTAATTCACTGTCCATGATTAGTCAATTCCTTGGACAATTTGCGAAGGCAGTCAGGAAGGAATAAGATCTCAGCCCTGACAACATTAAACATAACTCCCATTCTATAGTCTATCGAGAGAAATGTCTGGACACAGGAAAAGCCAGACCAGGTTGCTGTCCGCTCAGAGTGAGTTGAACAAATATATTTAGAGAGAGAGAGAAAGAGACAGAGACAGAGAAGAAATACAAAGGATGCGATGGCTCAAAGACAATATAATCAAAGAGAGTTGCAGCGGCTGGAATTCACCCAGAGTAATGGTGTCAAAACCAGACGGTACCCAACAGTAAGGTGTTAACCACCGCAAAGTCATTCAGTTGCAAAGTCTGATTCATACCCTGTTCCATGTTTGGAAGACTGTGTTGAGAAGTTGGGAAAGGTGACTTATATTTCAAAGGTGTACTTCCTCAGAGGATATTGGCATGGACCTTAATCTTGAAGAGCAAAGACAATTTCAGCTTCTTTGCAAATGACTGTACAGTACCAATTTCAAATCATGCCATTTGGTATGAAAAATATGCCAGCCACATTTCAAATACTAACCAATGAGGTCATTCCCAGATTACTCGATTGTGTGGTGTCAATCGATATGGAAAGAACATTTCCAACATTTGTCAGAAATATTAGTTCAACTTTGGGAGACAGCCTTGGTGATAAACCTGGCTAATAGTGAATTTGTGAAAGCCTCTTTCCTGGGCCATGTTACTGAACATGGAGAGATGGCCCCACAAAAATGAGAAAACAAAGGTTATTGGGGAGTCTTCAATACCAACAAAGAAGACTGAATTATTACGATTCCTGGGATTGATTGGGTTTTATTGGAAGCATACCAAATCTGAGCAGTGTGGTTTCTCCACTGACTTAAGTATTGAAGTGCAGAAAAGTTTAGCAGGTGGCAAACTATCAGAAGTCGTTTTATAGCCTGAAAGCTGTGAAAACCACTGTCCCAGTATTGTACAAAGCCAATCAAGGTGGCTATCAATGCAACTCACATTGGTGTTGATTCTGTACTCTTCCAAGAAGACAACGAGAAAATAGAAAGACTTCTTGTGCTTTTATTCTAGAAAATTGAACACATATAAACATAAGTATTCCACGATTGAGAATGGAACCTTGAGCTTCATAATGATGTTAAAACAGTTCAATATTTGAAATGCCAAACATTTGTCTGAAAAGATTATATATACTGAACATAACCCATTAAAGACTTTTTGGAGAAATCAAAGGGCAATATTTCCAGACTTTTTAGATAGAGGTCATTATTGCAGCCATTTCATTTGAAAATTATACACATGGAAGATCAAGAAAGCATAATTGCTGATGCATTCTCATGATTTGGATGTAGTAACATGGAGGAATTCAGTGACAGGAGTAAACAGACTGAAACAGAATGCAGTAGTGAATGCATACATGTTTAGAGTCAACACAACCTCTACGTATTTTAACGTACAAATAGAGTAAGGCTAACAGTTTTTAAATGAAGCCATGTTTGTATATTAATAGTTCATTTTCTCTAATGGTGGGAGGTGTGATTGTGCTGTCTCTTTTAAAAGGTAGTTTCGCAGTTTTTTTTGAAGAGAGTTTGTAAAGGCAGAGCTGTCGAAATGACTACTGAAGATGGACTATGTTACAATCAGAGAAGGCTGTTAGATTTTATTTTAAAAAGTTGTAACAATGGAAGGGAAATAGCCAGTTCTCACAGATCAGGTTTTCTGGTTTTTATTAACTTTGGCAGGCAACAGCTGTTTGGATCCCAGAATTTTGCCCTCAAATTTATCCAAAAGACTTTAATGGGTTATGATCAGTATATATAATCGTTTCAAACAAATCTTTGACAATGTAAATGTTGAAATGTCGGAGCTTCAGTCAAATGATTCCTGGCTGATGCATTATCTGAAATCTCTCCTAAATGTTGTTTCTTCCCAGATTGGAGAATAGCACATAAGAATCTCTGTCTGAATTTACCATTTTGACAAGGGGTGTGTTTGCATGATGTTTACAGGCCTGTAGTGAGCTACACTTATTTCAGTTGATATTCGCAGTGAAGTTTGGATCATCCCAGAGCTTGAATTGTAATACTTCACATTTGTGATATTTCGTGGAATAATGGGGCATGCTCAGTAACTGATGATTTCCTCTAGGACAGAGGCAGTAGTAACAATTGTAAACTAGAACATTTTCTCGAAGTGTTAGATATGTAAGGAACACAGATGAATTTTGAGAGATAGTGAAGAAGTCGATTAGCATTTTCAAACATGTTAATATGCTGCAAAGAGCCTGGACTGCAATAAATATGAAACTGAAACAACACCGCATGTTGTTTAAATGGTGATACATTGTGAAGTATAGATGCCCAAATCGGTCTGGTGTCATTGCACATAATCTAATTAAGTAGCCACATTGGTAAAGAAGGTAATTCCGAAGAGAAATCGTTTATTGTCCTCCATTGCATGCGGGTGTGAGGTCAGCAGTAGGATGCACTGATACAGGTGTACAGTGCCTTGGTTAAAAAAATAAAAATCAACTGAAATATTATGGGCAGCTTTGGTATTCCCACGAAAGAAAGTGTATACCTACTAAGGGAAGAAACACAGCAAATCCTTCCAAGTCAGTTCCTGAGATGCCAGAACGCTACTATAAGGAGAAATTTGCTTGACTGGCCCGCTATTATTTTCATATTAAGAAAGATGAGGGGAGATCCAGTTGAAGTAAGCAACAATATGTTAGAATCCAGGTTATGCAGCTTAAAATCTATCTACCTAGCGACCTATCAATCTATCTATAAGTTTCCTAATGGATGAAGGGATGGCATGGTGGACGAGTGGCTCAGTGGTTAGCACTGCAGCTTCACGGTACTGGAGATCCAGGTTCAATTCTACCCTTGCGTGACTGTCTGTGTGGTTTTAGCACATTTCCACCACGTCTGTGGGCTTCCCCCCACAGTCTAAAGATGTGTAGGTGGATTGGATTGGCCATTCTAAATTGCCTGTAGTGTTCAGTGATGTATAGTTTGGATGGCTCTGAGTGTTGTGCACCAAGGGTCATGATGGGACTTGTGGGGCCTGAACTACTAGGAGGCATTGTTTTAAAGTGAGTGGAAGTAGATATAGGGGAGATGTCAGAGGTAGGTTCTTTACTCAGAGAGTGTGTAGGGGCATGAAATGCAGTGCCAGAGAGGGTAGTAGAGTCGGCCACATTAGGGGCATTTAACCCGCTATTAGATAGGCATAAGGATGATAGTATAAGGCAAGGGTGGAGGTTAGATAGACCTTAAGATTAGGGTAAAAGTTCAGCACAACGTCATGCATTGAAGAGCATCTTCTGTGCTGTCCTGATCTATTTTCTATGTTCTAAATGATTCCAAGCTGTTATTTTCTCTGAAATCTGTCTGATGCTGTTTTGTACTGGATTGGAGAACTGAATGTAACAATCAGCGTCTGAATGTATCTTTTTCCCAAGGGCTGTGTTTTTTGACATGTTACTGTACTGGAACAGTTAAGTACTAACTGGTACAGCAACTATTATTTGTTTAAGTTTTTGTTTTCAATCGTTAACTTATTCTAAATTCATCTTACTTTTATTTGTGTTTAAACTACAGTGTTTAAGCAAATTATGTTCTGCTTAACTTCGAGTATTTTGATCAATTGAAACAGATCTTGGAACATGCACTTGATGTTGACCAATAAAATGTGGAAAATCTAATATCGTGTCTACCTTCTCAAAATGTTTTGAGGGAGTCTGGTCTGGTGCAAAACTACGTGGACAAATGGTTCCACAGGATGTGGAAAAAAATTATTGGGGAGTTTTCCAAACCAACAAGAAAGAGGAAAGTACTATGTTGTCTGGGAATTAATGTTTTTTAGGGGAGGTTTGTACTGAATTATTACATTGTGGTTGCGTATTGAAGAAGTGCAGAAATTTTCATTAGAAGGAGGAATCTCAGAAGCCATTTGACAGTCTGGATGCTGCTCCAGTGTCAGGCGCATGTAATTACACAAAGCAAAGCCATTCAAATTGACTGTCGATGTGAGTATAAGTTGGTGTCAGTATTGTACACTTGCGAGATGATGATGGGAATATTGGAAGGCCTACTGGACATTTTTTTCACAATATATTGAATACAATCAATACAGATAATCCACGATTGAAGAGGAATCCTTGAGCAACATGTCAATATTTATATTGCCAGTAATGTGTCTGAGAACATTGCATCTACTGATCATAATCCCTTAATTTTTGTTTTTGGAAAGAAAGGATTTCCCGACGGTCTCGATTGAACTTATTATTGTGGCGAAGAGAGCATATTTACGAGGCATTGCCACGACTTTGTAGAAGGAAGACAGAGGTGTTTGCTGATGACAAAAACGTACCGTAATAGACACTAGTAGTGAATGTTTGAATGCTTATAGTTAATGTATATCATTGTTATTCACTAAGAATGTGAGAATAAATGACTTTTTTTTCAAAATGATATCATGTCTGTATATTGATCAGAATGGGCCACTGGACCTGGACCCGAACTGTTAACTCGGATTTCTCCCCACAGGTGCTGCCACAATGGCTGAGGTTTTCCAGTGATTTCTGTTTTTTCTTTCTGATTTGTACCATCCACAGTTTTTTGGTTTTAATTTTGTATGTTGATGGCTCATTTTTTTAAGGTTGGAGATTTAGTGCTACAATGGCTCTAAGAGATGTTTTATCTTTTATGAGGAGAGATTGACATAGAGGTGCTGATCTGTTTGCTTAGAGACAATAAAGTAAACAGCCGTGAGACCCTTTCTTTCAAAGTTGTAACATCAGAAGCAGGCTGAATTGTCAAGCTCCCACAGGACCAACAGTCTTCAAGCTGAATATGGATGACCTTAACCCTTTCTCTGTCACAAGGAAAGCTGGGATGCACTTCCTGCTGCTAGAGTCACCTGAGAGACTGTCTATTCTCCCGGATTTGTCTTTGCGAAGTGTGTTTTTATGGGATGTTACTATTTTGGAACAGTTAATTAGTAATAGTTAAAAGCATTGATATGTGTGCATGTGAGTTTGTGTTTTATATATATTATTTTGTTTGGCATTTCAAACAAGCTGCAGTGAAGCCACTTGTATCTAATAAAAGAAAAATGTTGGGTCTCAGCTATCTTCTTAAAGTATTTTGAGGGTATTTGGCCTGGTTCATATCTGCACTGTTTACTTACTACACTTGTACCTACCGACACTGTCAAAGCTGTCCGGCTCCCGTATTTCATTTTGTGTTGTTCATTATTTGCCATGTTAGTGAGAATATTTTTCTCCTTTTTCCCTTTCAGATGTTTTGGAATGCAACCTTCAAATCCTCTCATGTAGCGATGCCCCGCTGGATTCTTCACCACTTGCCCTCTGACTCTATCCGTTCTTCTATTCTCATTCATTGCCATAAAGTACTTGCTGACCCATTATAACCAATTTTCATAGGCCCAGTGTTACTTGAGCACCACCAAAACACCTTTTTCTATTACATCAATGATGTCAACAATGCTGCTTTCAGCCCTCACGCGCAATTAAACAACATCTTCAGTTTGGATTCTAAATTCCATTGTTCGGCTTTACCTGGACCATCCCATCTTTCAATCCTCTTCTTTGACTTCACTGATTTTCAAGCTGAGAATATGTATTGAAGACAAACCTAACGACACCCACAGTTGACTCGACTATACTTCGCCACATCTTTCTTCCAGATATTTTTCCATGCCTTTCATCTTTCTTGCATCCTTCATTACGATGCCTCTTTCCAATGAACTTTTTTTTTGTCTCAACACAGGACACCAGCATCCCAACATTTTTGGCAATGGCTGAATTGTGTTTTTCCCAGAACTAGTCATTCTGGTCTTACTCTTACCATCCCTCCCAAAGCATTAACCTTCCTATGTCTTCACTTTCCACACCACATAAATTCGAATTCAAAGGACCATTTTTCACTGTTTCCATCAAATCTAGCAGGATCCCACCATTAAACTCATTTTCATTATTCCACGGTATCTATTCCCTCCCTCCCACCCTGATACATGCCTCCATAAAGGGGAATATTTCCTCACAACTCTCACCCTTCCTTACTCACCAACACCAATTCGACCTTTTCATGCGATCGTCAAATTTGTGGCATTTGCTTATTCACTTCTAACCTGTTCACTGAAGGCTCAAATACATCTTACAGGTGAAGTTGTGTTTTACTTTTTTTTTGTTTTAAAAGTCTAGTTTATTGGTATTCACTCTTCACAATGACCTGTTCTTTTTCATTGATGAACCAATAAGCAGACTAAATGACTACTTTCAAAAACATCTCCA
This sequence comes from Stegostoma tigrinum, assembly GCF_030684315.1. Lineage (NCBI taxonomy): Eukaryota > Metazoa > Chordata > Chondrichthyes > Orectolobiformes > Stegostomatidae > Stegostoma > Stegostoma tigrinum. Next base: position 8,281,021 of record NC_081400.1, read on the forward strand.
TTGCGTTAGTGGGAATGAACCTTGCATTTAGTTTCTTTCTGTTACTGTAAACCTCCTGACCCATGTTAACATTTCCCTTCTGGTATTACTGCTATATTCAACTGAAGCTCAAAACAAGCAGTAGGACAAAAAGGAAGCAATCACACCTCATTATCTGCTTTGGAATGTTATAAAATCTATGACTCCATTTTATGTTCAGCAACTTTAGAGCCTGGTGCCTGCGCTCCACCTTTCTTTTCTTAAATGCCAACACCTCCTCTGATGAAGGGTCTGGGCCCAAAACATCAGCTTTTGTGGTCCTAAGGTGCTGCTTGGCCTGCTGTGTTCATCCAGCTTCACACTTTTTTACCTCGTCTTTATTGTTGTGTTTTGTTTGTGTTGTATCTACTTTGCTTCCTTCAGACCAGAACATTTAGTTCATTTCATAACTCGTGATTATATTCTTTTTGACGTGTATCACCTTTTATCTTTTGCTCTGGTCTCGCTAAAAATCTGCTCCGCTCATGTCTCCCTCTGTCACCAGCATAATAAAACATGAACCAACACCTTTTAGTACTGAAGGAAAACAGGACTAAACTCGAAATGGTAATCCTGTTTGTCTCACCATATGTGCTGTAAGACCTCGTGAGTTTTACACTACTACAAACAAAGAAATCATTTGAATGTTGTGGTGTCTAATGTTTTAAATGATCTCCCCATAAACGATCAAGGCACAGCAGCAGCGTTTAAATATCATAAGAAGCAAAATCTCGCTCAGACCATTTGACAGAAACTCTCCAAACGGTTGTTACCTTTTGTCAAAAATTTCTAATACTCACCAAACGGGGATGTACTGCATAGTCCAACCAAAATTAATGTTGAAGTGCAAATATGCTATCATTCTTCCATTGAAATGACCTCAACATTTTGGCACTGCCCTCCAATGGCACTTTGTTTTTTATGCTCAGCACAAGATGGTTACATATTAAATATATTGAAGTAATCTCCTCAATGGAAATGTTGCATTCACGCAGACTGTTGGCCTTATTAGCAATGCCCACATATTTTGAAGAATAAAAATAAGAAGAAAGAAAACAGTAGCAGCTACATCATTTCTATTTTGGATGATCTCTGATCAGGTTAATTATTCATTATGACAGATATATGTAACATTTGGCAGAAATGATGCAACCTTCATCAAGTGGATATTCAGTTTTCATTGTATCACGTGTTCTTCTGAACCAATCTTCCAACTATATGATTTTGGGATCCAAAACACACTGGCATAGCACAGAATCGAGGAAATATTCATTTGATTAGTCATGAATAAAGTTTCTTACAGACTTCAGAATGAGAGAAAACAAAAAAAAAGATTGGATATGTTCTTCAATTCATGAATGTGAGTCCCATCAGAACGTTGAATCTCCAGTAAATGCTAAATGAGCATACAGAGTCTATGGAGGAAAAAAAAATACCATCAGCATCTCGTAAACCGAGCTGCAGTATGTGTTCTTTTGTCATTTCTGTTTGATATATCATTCAGTTAGATGATAACTAACATTTATCTCCATATAACCGTAATGATTTCCACTTCAACGACCACCTCAACATTGAGTGGCTTATGGATCTCCACACTCTTACACTCTTCACCACTTTTCCCATTGGTACCCACTCCTTCTGCAGAAAAAAACAGCTTTTTGCTGTTTACTGATTATAAGTTACAGCCTCTACTATCCTCATAGTCAGTGTATTCCAGATTTCCTTTCCCTCAAATACTCTTGACAGCCTCTGTCATTCATCTTAAAATTAGGCCTATTGTTATTGATTCTTCAATTAAGGTAGGATGGCTGCCTCCTTTCCAATATGACCGTGCTGCTCACTATCTTATGCACTTCAGTTAAGTCTCTGTTCAGCCTCCTCTACTCTAAAGGAAACGAGAGACTGTGCAATCTAACTTTATAGTGATACTACTCCATCCCAGGTAACATGCTCGTGAATCTCCTCTGCACCCGCTTCAGTGCAACGACATTACTCGTGGAGAGCACATTTAACCAGTTGGTTACATCAGGTGAAGATTACACAGGCAGAAAGGGATGGGTGACTATCAAATAAATTAAGAGAATCAAGGAGGAAGTGTTGGAATCCATTGTGGCCATCACACTCTCAAACAGGAATACTACCATGGATACTTTGGGTGTTTGGCCTCTCAGGGGAAATTAGCAACAGTCACGTTTATACCAACAAGCAGAGTTCTACTGCACATAGGGGAAGGGAATGAGCAACAGGGTTTTAGTGGTTGGCTTCAATAGTAAGGGGTACAGACAGATGCTTCTGTGACTGTGGAGGTGAACTCAGCATGATATATTTATTGTGTCCTGTTCTGGTCACCTCATTACAGGAAAGATGTGGAAGTATTAGAAAAGGTGCAGAGGAGATTTACCAGGATGTTGCCTGGAATGCATCGAAGGTCTTTCGAGGAAAGATTGAGTGGGAATGGCTTTTCTCTTCAAAATGATGAAGGATGAGAGGTGACTTGACAGAGGAGTACAAAATGATCAGAGGTACAGATAGAGTTGACAGCCAGAGACTTTTTCCCAGGCTGGAGGTACCTATTACATGGGGTCATATTTTTAAAGTGAAAGGAAGTAGGTATTGGGGAGACGTCAGTGGTAGGTTCTTTACTCAGAGAGTGGTAGGGGTGTGGAATGCTTTGCCGGAGAGGGTAGTGGAGTCGGCCTCATAAGGTAGCGGTGGAGGTTAATTAGACCTGAGGTTTAGGGTAAAAGTTCGGCACAACATTGTGGGCCGAAGGGCCTGCACTGTTCTATGTTGTATATTTCCTGCCTGGTGCCAGGATCAAGTATGTTCAGGAGTGGGATGTTGAGCAATCGGTGATCATGGTAAACATATATGCCAGTGACATAGGTAATCAACGATATGAGGACATGAAAACTGAATACAGGAAGTTAGAAGCAAAATGGAAATGCAGGACCTCAAAAAGACTAATTGCAGGATTACTGCCAATGCCACTTGCTCGTGAGTGTTGGGACAAGACAATATGTCAGGTGAATGCATGACTGAAGAAATTATGTGTCAGTCTGGGGCTTCAATTCTTGTGGCATTGGGACCATTTCTAGGGAAGGGGGGGGACCTGAGAAACCTGACAGGCTGGTCAGAGCTGGGGCAAATAACCATGCAGGGCCTTTTGCTCGCTCCATCGGTGAGGTCTTAAGCTGGTGTGACAAAGTGTAGGATAACATTGGCCAGATACAGATCAGAAAATATGAGATAGGATGTTAGTTTGTGATGGAGCCAGCAATTTGGAATGACAAAGAAATAGAATTTAAAAAAGTGTTCAGCAAAGGAATTTGATAGGTTTCCGTTGTTTATTCTTCAATACGAAAGGTTTAACAAACAATGTAGATGAATTAATGGAACAGAAAGGCATATAGCAGCACAATGGCTTTGCTACATCGGAAAATTGAATAAAGAAATTGGCTACTCACTATCCCTGGATGTGGATTTTTCAGGCACAGTATAGTGGATTACTAAAAGCAGAGGGAATGCAGCAATATTGGTTAAAGACCTAATGAATGGTATACCAAACAGATTAAGAAACAAGGCTTCAGAGATAGTAGGAACTGCGGGGTCTGAAGAAGGGTCTAGGCCTGAAACATCAGCCTTCCTGCTCCTCTGATGCTGCTCAGCCTGCAGTGTTCATCCATTTCTACACCTTGTTATTTTAGAAACAAAGCTTTTTGGGTTAGGTTTAGGAATATAAAGTGGGGGCAATAACACCGCTAGGAGTCTACTAGAGACTCTCAAATAGTGAGAGGGAGACAGATTAACCTGCATTTAGACAAATTTCGGCTTGTACGAATAACAGAACAATAAAAGGAGGAGACATTTTTTAACTTCCCCAGTAGCAAACAGAGGTAAAACTATATATGGGACATGAAAGAATCATGAAATGTGTCGAGGAAACTCTGAAAAAAAAACAGGCAGTACATGACCATACCAATGAAAAGAGACACAATTCTCAAGGTTTAGTCTTGGGAGATGAAAATGGGTCAGTGATTGACCATCTGACAGTTGGTGATCATATCGAAGATAGTGACCATAAGTCAGTTCAATTTTGTACTATTATGGAAAACGGCAGAATTAAATCAGGACTAAAAGTTTTAAACTGGTGGGAGGCAAGTTTTACTAATCTGAGAATTGATTTGGCTGCATTGGATCGTACAGGACTACTAAAGGATAAATCAGTGATGAACTGGTAGGAAGCACGAGTAAATGAGATCCTTTGGGCATAAAACAGACAGGTTCCCTCAAAAAATAAGCATGGTACTGCCAAATCTAGACCATAATATTTGTCCATAAAAGTACTGGGGAAGATTAAGCAGAACAAAAACTTGTGACAGTCACATAAAATGAAAAGGAAGTTGACACTGCAGATAACCTCCAATAATATAGAAAGAATTGGGATCAAGTTGAAAAGAATGACAAGATGGAGGATGGGAAAAGATTTTGCCTGTAAGAGCGTGGCACCTTTCTTGAGATATCTTCAGTATTAGAGCTGATATGCATGAATTCTAGGAGCAGCAATTACTGTTCCATAGGTTGTTACGGTGTTTTAGAAAAGGAGGAAGGAAGACCAAGGCAGTGACCACATAGTGGCAACAGAATCAATGTAGAAAGAAAACTACGCTGCAGTCTGAGAAAACAAAGTGTGAAGCTGGATGAACACAGCAGGCCAAGCAGCATCGTAGGAGCACAAAAGCTGACATTTCGGGTCGAGACTCTTCATCGGAGGATACTGCAGTCTGACTCAGCCATGACCATTTACAGCGACTGCCTCTACTGTATGATTTCAAGGACCTCTGGGCCTCAGAGTTTGTCTAAGAAAAATAAACCAACAGCGAAATTCACAGCTGATCTTGTATAAACCTGTCAGGTGAGGTCACTGCATGGGAGCACCTCAGTGGCTAGGTATCTTTTTGTGAATCTATAATAGAGTCAAGAGCATATTTTCTTTTGATTATACGTTTCTATTGAGATCTGACTCTTGATTAAACTTTAAAGTGATAAAACCTAGGTACTAAGTTAGTATAGAACAGTGTTTTTCGAACAGTAAGGCTGTGCTATTTTCTGATTCTGTACATTGTTGAGTTGCAAAGATGGCCTTTCTTAGAGGGAAATGCTCTTTCTGTCGGATGTGGGCCATTAGGGAAAGTTTCCATGTTACTGACGATTATGCCTGCAGGAAGTGTGCTTGGTAGCGAATCCTAATGGATCATATAGGTTGATTGGAGCAGCACTAAGAGACTCTGATGAATTTACGGGAGCTAGTGGGTGTGGTGGATGGCCATTGAAGAACTGAAGAATTGGCAATTAATGCTGGCCTTGCCAGTGATACCCACTTCCGGTAAATGAATTAGAAAAGATAATTATAGAACATAGCACAAAGAACAGTACAGAGTAGTACAGCCCCTTCGGCCCATGATGCTGTGCCAACCTATTATCCTACACTAAGATCAAACTACCCTGCACACCCTGCATTTTACTATCATCCATGTGCCTATCCAAGAGTCAGTTGAATGTCCCTAATGTATCCGACTCAATCGTCGCTGCCAGCAGTGCATTCCACGTCCCCAATATTCTCTGCATAAAGAACCTACCTCTGACATCTCCCCTATACCTTCTTACTATCACCTTAAAAGTATGCCCCCTCATAATAGTCATTTCAGCCCTGGGAAAAAGACTTTAGGTCTCCACTCTATTTACACCTCTCAATATCTTATACACTTCTATCAGATCACCTCTCATCCTTCTTCACTCCAATGAGAAAAGACCTAGCTCCCTCAACCTTTCCTCATAAGCCCTGCCCTCCAGTCCAGGCAGCATTCTGATAAATCTCCTCTGCACCTTCTGTACAGCTTCCACATCCTGCCTATAATGAGGCGACCAGAACTGAACACAATATTCCAAGTGTGGGCTAACCAGAGCTGCAGCATAACCTTGCAGCCCTTAAACTCAGTTGCCCTGCCAATGAAAGCCAATACATCATTCGCCTTCTTAACAATGCTAACTACTTGCGCAGGGTCTATGGACGAGGACCTGAGGTCTCTCTGTTCATCCACACTTCCAAGAATCCTGCCATTAACCATGTATTTAGCATCAAATTTGACTTTCCAAAACAAATCATTTCACACTTTTCCGGGCTGAATTCCATTTGCCACTTCTTTGTCCGGCTCTGCATCGTGTCAGTGTCACGCTGCAAACTTAAAAAGCCCTCCATACTATTCACAACTACCACCAACCTTCGCGTCACTGGCAAATGTACCTAGCAACCTTTCAATTTCCTCATCCAAACCATTTATGATGATCACAAAGAGCAGTGGTCCCAGAATAGATCCCTGCAGAAAGCCACTAGTCACTGAGCTCCAAGCTGAATTCTTTCCATCTACTAACAGCCTCTGCCTTCTATTGGATAGGCAATTCTGTATCCAGACAGCCAAATTTCCCTGAACCTCATGCCGCCTTACTTTCTGAAAGAGCTTACCGTGGAGAACCTTATCAAATGCCTTGCTAAAATCCACATACACCTCATGTACTGCTCAACCTTCATCAATGTGTTTTGTAATTATGGAACGTCATCTTCATTGGCTGATTTGTAGAATAGAAATTTTTGGAGAAAATGGTGATACTGTATAAGATATTTGTCACCACATTCCAAGAAAGACATAATTGCTTTGGAAATAATGCAGAGAAAATTTACGAGAATTTTGCCAGGACTTGAGAATTGTCATCATGAGGAAAGGTTCGGGTTATTCTGCCTTGGAACAGAGAATACTGATGGATGACCTGATTAATGTATACACAGTTGTGAGAGGATCAAATGCAGCAGATAGGAGGAAACTGTTTATCTTGGCAGGGAGTTCAAAAACCAGGTTTCATAAATTTGAGACAAATTGCAGAAGGACTAGATTGGATATGAGCAAAAATGTTTATGAAGAGGTTAGTGCTTGACTGCAGTTCACTGTCTGAGTATACACGCTAAAGTCATTTTGGAAGTACCTGGATCTGGACTTTAAGTTCTGTAAGTTGCAGGACTGTGCGCCATGTGCAGGAAACTGCAAATAGAAATTGTGTCTGGGTATCAGAGATAATGGGAACTGCAGATGCTGGAGAATTCCAAGATAATAAAATGTGAGGCTGGATGAACACAGCAGGCCAAGCAGCACCTCAGGAGCACAAAAGCTGACGTTTCGGGCCTAGACCCTTCATCAGAGAGGGGGATGGGGAGAGCGAACTGGAATAAATAGGGAGAGAGGGGGAGGCGGACCGAAGATGGAGAGTAAAGAAGATAGGTGGAGAGAGTATAGGTCGGGAGGTAGGGAGGGGATAGGTCAGTCCAGGGAAGACGGACAGGTCAAGGAGGTGGGATGAGGTTAGTAGGTAGATGGGGGTGCGGCTTGGGGTGGGAGGAAGGGATGGGTGAGAGGAAGAACCAGTTAGGGAGGCAGAGACAGGTTGGACTGGTTTTGGGATGCAGTGGGTGGGGGGGAAGAGCTGGGCTGGTTGTGTGGTGCAGTGGGGGGAGGGGACGAACTGGGCTGGTTTAGGGATGCAGTAGGGGAAGGGGAGATTTTGAAACTGGTGAAGTCCACATTGATACCATTAGGCTGCAGGGTTCCCAGGCGGAATATGAGTTGCTGTTCCTGCAACCTTCGGGTGGCATCATTGCGGCAGTGCAGGAGGCCCATGATGGACATGTCATCTAGAGAATGGGAGGGGGAGTGGAAATGGTTTGCGACTGGGAGGTGCAGTTGTTTGTTGCGAACTGAGCGGAGGTGTTCTGCAAAGCGGTCTCCAAGCCTCCGCTTGGTTTCCCCAATGTAGAGGAAGCCGCACCGGGTACAATGGATGCAGTATGCCACATTGGCAGATGTGCAGGTGAACCTCTGCTTAATGTGGAATGTCATCTTGGGGCCTGGGATAGGGGTGAGGGAGGAGGTGTGGGGGCAAGTGTAGCATTTCCTGAGGTTGCAGGGGAAGGTGCCGGGTGTGGTGGGGTTGGAGGGCAGTGTGGAGCGAACAAGGGAGTCACGGAGAGAGTGGTCTCTCTGGAAAGCAGACAGGGGTGGGGATGGAAAAATGTCTTGGGTGGTGGGGTCGGATTGTAAATGGCGAAAGTGTCGGAGAATGATGCGTTGTATCCGGAGGTTGGAAGGGTGGTGTGTGAGAACGAGGGGGATCCTCTTAGGGCGGTTGTGGCGGGGGCGGGGTGTGAGGGATGTGTTGCGGGAAATGTGGACTTCACCAGTTTCAAAATCTCCCCTTCCCCTACTGCGTCCCTAAACCAGCCCAGTTCGTCCCCTCCCCCCACTGCACTACACAACCAGCCCAGCTCTTCCCCCCCACCCACTGCATCCCAAAACCAGTCCAACCTGTCTCTGCCTCCCTAACCAGTTCTTCCTCTCACCCAACCCTTCCTCCCACCCCAAGCTGCACCCCCATCTACCTACTAACCTCATCCCACCTCCTTGACCTGTCCATCTTCCCTGGACTGACCTATCCCCTTCTTACCTCCCGACCTATACTCTCTCCACCTATCTTCTTTACTCTCCATCTTCGGTCCACCTCCCCCTCTCTCCCTATTTATTCCAGTTCCCTCTCCCCATCCCCCTCTCTGATGAAGGGTCTAGGCCCGAAACGTCAGCTTTTGTGCTCCTGAGATGCTGCTTGGCCTGCTGTGTTCATCCAGCCTCACATTTTATTATCTTAGTGTGTCTGGGTATCTTTGGTTTGGTATGGACAAGATGAATTGAATGGCCCCCTTCAGCGCTGTATCATTTCTTTAGTTCTATGGTTCCTAGAAAGAGATGAGCAGAATGACACATGGCAGTCCAGTTGTGACCTAAACAAAGTTTTGCGCAGCTCCCACATAACTTCACTGCTGTTATAATCTATGCAATGACTGAAAATGTTTAGTGTCCCATATGTCTTCTGAACTACCATGTTAATTTGGCCTGGAGCATTCGAGAATCTGCAGACAAGGAATCCAAGTTTCTTCTGAATTTTGAGCTTCCTATTATCCTAATTTTTGGTGAAGATTGCTCTTGTTTTTAACTTCTTTAAAAGTGCATCACCTCATTCTGTTCTTCAGGATTAAATTCCATCTGGTAATCATCTGCCCGTCTGACAAACCCTTGTCTATCTCACCCTAATCTGAAATGTTTTTTTCTGAATATGAAAATACCGGTCAAAATTCGTGCCATCCATAAACTTATTTTTTCATTCCATCTCTAATTTCTCACTAGTTTGCACCTTCATTTTTTTTTATGATGAGGGATTATCTTCAAACCTGCATCATCTGTTCTTGGAATATAACCATTAAAAACCTGTTGTCCTTGAATGGAACATTCCTTCTGAATGTATGTGTAATTAAATTCATTTAATCAGCTTCATTCAGTATCCATGTGTATACTTTCAACAGCTTTAGTTTCTTCGAAAATGTTAAACAATGCCATTTAGCATTGTTCTCACTGAAACCTTTAGAATAATTGTTTCATGCTGGTCATCATTCTCAAACATTCATTTCTGAAGCTAGGGTAATTAAAGTGCAGTTTTAGAAAAAATTAAAATCTTCCTGCATTTACCTCCTGATTTGAATCACGTGGTCTGGCATCTGTGAATGAATCCTTCTCCCACTTGCCTGAAATAAAGAAAGAAAATTAGCTTTTAAATATTGTAAAAACTACTCTTTCTCATTTTGGTGATCCTATGGCTTTAGGAGGCATGTACTTTTTGAATACAGGTTTTGAGGCAGAGATTCCAGCTGTTTATTAACAACTTATGATTAGTTTCTAAGTCTTAGCGTTTTCTCTAAAGTTGGAACAGCAGACAAATCTTGAATATGTGCGGTCAAGCACCCACAGAACAAAGGGATTAGTTTTAGATTCCAACAGTTGTTGCTGGTGTCTGTGCAGGATTGGAACCAGCAGCACATCTCTCCCTGCTGCACTCTCAGAGTTTTCCCTTGATGAGCTTTAAGCCTGGAGTTGCATGTGAGACAGCCTGTCTTCTTTTTCAGAATTTACCTTTGTGAAGGGTGTGTTTGTGGGGTGTCACTACATTAGAAAAGTAAATTAGTAACAGTTACCATTTCGAGTATTTTGTTAGGTATTTCGATAATGTTACAACTTTTTTTGTTGTTACAATCGTTTTGTTTTCTTTCGTTTTACCTACAGTGTACGAATAACGTCCTTTAGGCATTAACTGGAGTATTACAAACAATTGAATTGCATCTGGATCGCAACACCTTGCATTTACCTTTAGATGAAGAGAAAGGTCGGGTCGAGGGTATTTTCTTTATATATTTTGAAGGGGTTTGCTCGAGGCCAAGACAGTAATCAATCTAATCATACACCAGATTTTGGAAAGATGTGAAAAGAGCAGGGTTGTGTTGGGTGATTTTAACCTCCCTTATGTTGACAGAGACTCACTAAATGTGAGGAGCTTGGATGGGGAAGAATTTGTAAGGACCATTCAGGAGGGACTCTTGACACAATATGTAAACAGTCCAATGAGGGAAGGGATTATACAACACCTGGTTTTCAGAAATAAGACCGACCAGGTGAGCGAAGTTTCAGTGGGGGAGCATTTTGGGAGTAATAGTGATAATACCGTGAGTTTTTAGATACTCATGGGTAGAGATAACAGCAGTCCTACAAGTGTTAAACTGGAGGAAGGCAAACGAGAACAGTGTTATGCGGGAATTGAAGAATTTTGATGGAAAGCGGCTGTTTGACGGTAAATAAACATTGTACATTTAGAAGTATTTGCAGCCAGAAGAGGTAGGTGAGGTCCGAAATGAATATTTATATCCATATTCATGAAATTGTTGGAAGATGCTGTTAAGGAAGGCAGTGTCAAGTCTTGAAGCCAAGCCACTATTAAAAAGGAAGATGTGTCATGTATCTTTAAAAAAAGTATTAAGGTAAATCAGTCCCAACTCCTGATGGGATCTATCACACAATATCGAAGGAGGCAAGGGAACAAATGCTTGGAGCATTGACAGACATCTTTGTATCCTGCTTGGCAGCAGGTGAGGTCCCAGATGACTGGAGAATAAACAAGGTTGTCTGACAGTTTAAGCAGGGTAGCAGAGATTATCCTAGCAATTACAGGTAGACTGGTACAAACCATGAAGTCACATGGTATCGGGGTGAACTGGCATGCAGAACTGCCTTGGTCATAGGAGATGGAGTGGAGAGGGAGAGGGATGCTTTTCAGAATGGATGGCTGTGACTAGTGCCGTTCGATAGGGATCAGTGCTGGGACCTCTGCTGTTCATCATCTACATGAAAGATTTGGAGGAAAATGTAGCTGGTCTAATTAGTAAGTTTGTGGATGACGTAAAGATTGATGGAGTCATGGATAGCGAATGGCATTGTCAGAGGATACAACAGGATAGAGATCAATTCGAGACATGGGCAGAAAATGATGGCAGATGCAGTTTAATGCAAGCAAATGTGAAGTGATACATTTTGGAAGGTCAAGTAGAGGTGGAAATTGAAAACTGAATGTCAGAACCCTTAGGAGTATTAAAGTGCAGAGGGGTCTGGGCATGCAGACCCCAGACCACTGATGTTGGCAGCGCAGGTAGATAAGGTGGTAAAAGCAGCCTTATGGCATGCTTGCTTTCATTGGAAGAGGCATTGAATAGAAGAATAGCCAAATTATGCTGCATCTTCAGAGAACCTTAGAGGCCACACTTGGACTGTTGCATGCAGTTTTGACCACCACACAACCAGAAAGATATGGATGCTTTGGAAAGGGTACCAGAAAGGTTTGACACGATGTTGCCTGATACAGGGGATTTTAACTATGAATAAGGTTGCCTAATGAGTTTATTTGCACGAGAATGCAGGAGGTTCAGGGGTGAGCTAACAGAAGTCAATATGATTGCAAGTGGCAGGGTTAGCATGGAAAGGGTAAGGTTTTTTCCCATGGTGGAGGAGTCAGTTATGAGGGGGTGCAGGTTCAAGGCGTGAGTGGGGAATATTTAAAAGTGAGGTGTGAGGCAATTGTTTCACACAAAAAGTGGTGAATATCACCACGCCTAGGTGGTTGAAGGACACACAGTAGCAGCATTCAAGAATCACTTGGATGAATACACGCAGGTGAAGTGAATAGAAGGTTAGGGATCCTTGACGTGAAGACAGTTTTAGTGTGGAAGGGCAAAACGTGGCGGGTCAGGATTGGATAGAAGAAGGGCCTGTTCTTTTGATGCACTGCTCTTTGTTCTTTGTACATCTGGAATAGGTCCATCTTGTGCCTGGGCCTCCTAGTCCAAGGGTAAGGACATTACCTCTGCACCACAAAATGACATGCGTGCTTCAGCTAATTAACTCAAAACATCGAAGAACATACTGACTCTGTACCCGGGGTATATGGCATGATGTAGTTCCAGCAACAATGGACATATCCTACCTGAAACACATTTGCTGTAAATCCAAATTGTGACAGCTAACATCGTGAGAGGGAGCAGTATCATCAATGAACACCAATAATACATGAGCTGGCAATGGGTCCACCATGGCTCTGAAGAAGACAGAGATACCATTAAAAGTCCAGCATCAAGCCACCAGTTACTTGAATTCTCACCATCCCAATTCAGAGTAACAGAGGATAGGGACAACAATATAATTCTTTTCAGAATCGCCGACAGCCCAAAAACTAAAATAAACACGAAACTCCAATGATAAACAGAAAACAATGGAAAGGAATAATAACATGAGAAGAGAGAAAAGAAATGTGAGAGATAGTTGGAATGGCTGATGCAAGAGTCTGAGATAACAAGATGTAGAGCTCAATGAACACAGGCAGGCCAGGCAGCATCAGAGGAGCAGGAAGGCTGACGTTTCGGGTCTAGACCCTTCTTCTGAAACTGAGATACATGTGGAAAGGAATGGTGTAGAAAAAACATTACTTTGAAATCTTTGATTGTTATGCTTGGATTGAAAGTATAAAATTCTGAAATTTTACGAGTTCCTTTATACCCGAGTGTAAAATGATTACTCAAACCTCTCTAGATATATTTGTATCTATCTGTATCTAATCTACACAATGGCACTTCATTGCAGGCGACACTGATGACGTTACCCAGCAGGGTAATGAAACGCCTGTGGAACAACAAACCAGCTCAGTGAGCCAAACCAACCACAACCTGAGCTACAAATTTACCCTAAAACCTTAGCTACAGTTTTATCTGCCTACTTTAATGCAATTTCTCAATCTTTCCACCAATGATCCAATTTAATATTCAACCATTTGAAAAAGCTGATTGCTTCTTCCCTGTCTTCCAAATTCTCATCCGTGTTCTCAGATTTAGTTTGTAACATGCAATAAATTGTTTATAAGCCAACATCTTCAAAGACACTGTACCAAGTCTTGCTGCAATTTTATGCAACTAAATCTCCTTCAAACATTTAACTAGCCATGCAGCAATAACTGTCAACAAATATTCTGTTAAGTAGTTTCACAAATCAATAATAATATTTTGAACTAAACTTTGTGCATAAATTATTGTCAAATGTAGCTCTATTTGGAAAGGTGATTTTTACCCAAACATCATGACATCTTAACAGGTGGATCAACAAAACAGCTCAGTGAGCCAACCTCAACACCCATATCTTGCGCTCCAGATCTACTCCAAAACTTTCGAGACCTACGGGAGTAACACGTTTGAACTGACCAGGAAATGAGAAAACTATGGCAAATGAGAGAGCACAAATCGTGAACAACTCTACTTCCTTGCAGAACAACAAGACAGCTCGGCCAGCCAACCAACCTCAACACCTACAACCCAAGCTACAGATCTACTCCAAAACTTTCGACACATTAACACACCTATAATTATGGAAATGTTCTTCTTCTTCTTCGCTACTGAACGATATATTTCAGAAATATAATTTGATCAAGGAAATTAAGGAGGATGCACTGAATCTTTTTTTTTCACTTTGAGGGCAGAAGAAGAGTGAATTTTCACCACTGTTTAAAAAAAAGGTCATATCGTTTATTAACCATATTAAATGCAAGTGAACTAAAGTCCCACATTCAAATTCACATTAATTCAAAGAAATGAACTTATGGAGTTAGCCAAGAGAATATTGATTCGATCAAACTCTGATTACGAAGAATAGAAATGCTCTGAAAGTGCCAAGTGGATATTTAAGCTAGGCAGATTGTGCAAAAAATATTTCTTTCGATGAGACCAGATTACAATGTTTGAAACAATGAAAATGATTGAAAAATCTAGGCTTTTTTAGTCCCACTAGCAATGGGTAAAAATGGTGTCCTGACAGGTGGCTGTTATCTATGGATGTGTTTGACAGAAAAGTAGAGGGGAGGATGCTTCTACTCTTGAGGAAAACTGAACCAAAAAGAGGTCATGCTCATTGCTCCCTCATAGCAGCAACCCGAGTGGATAAAGGTGATAAGAAGGAATACAGAATGCTTTCTTTCATCAGTCAGGGCACTGAGTGGAAAAAGAAATGGCAAGAGGTGTTCCAACTGTTTCAAACATTTGTCAAGCAACATTGGGATGACTGTGTACAGTTCTGATAGGCTTTGGAGAGGATGTAGAAGAAATTTATTGGGATGTTTCCTGGAAATGGAACGGGGAAGTGGGCCAAAATTGGATTTTTTTCTGTTGGAGCATGGAGGCTGAGGAGCAATCTGATAGAATTATACAAACTTATAAGAAAAAAAAATGGTTTGGACGGAGGAGTCTCTTTCCCAGCATGGATGTTTTAAATGTTTGAGGCAACAGTTTTAATGTGATGGGGGAAATTTGAAAGTTGTGGGTGAGGAAATGTTTTACAGATTGTGACAGGTGCCTGGAAACACACTGCCACAGGAGGCGTTTGAAGCAGAAGCATTAACAAAGTTTAAGAGACATTTGTAAAGGCACATGAGCAAGCAGAGAATAGAGACACACAGACATTAATTAGTCAGATGGTCAAATCATAGAGTTCTACGCTGTGGAAAGAGGAAATTTGGCTCCGAAGTAACCCTATGAAGAGCATACCACTTAGACCCAGTCCCCGACAACTGAATAACCCTGTATTTACCCTGATAATTCCCTTTAAAACTGCAGGCCTGGATAATTCAGAGCAAATTAGTATGATGACTCCACCGAACCTACACGTCCTTGGACTGTGAGAGGAAACCGGCGCACCTGACGGAAAGCCATACAACCATGGGAAGAATGTATAAACTCACAGACAGTCACCTAAGGCAGGAATCGAACCTGGGTCCCTGGCGCTATGAAACAGTGGTGCTAGATTAGTTTAGAACAGAATCATGGTCAGCATATACATGGCAAGCTGAAGGGCCTGTTCCTGTGTCATACTGTTCTGTTTTATGTTCTCATATAATGGCATCACTCCCACATCAGAACTGGGATATGAGTCGATAATTTCTATTCAGTTTGTGCTAGCATTTGGAAATACTTACGCTAAAGATGATCTAATGTGTTGGAGATCAGTAGGAATCGAGTATCTTTAGTGCATTTGGGAGCACAAAATATGTGGATGTAGGTATGTGATGATGGCATTACCAAAACATTGTTGGGGCGATATTTGTGTGGAATAGGAATAATGACTTATCTATTGTGTCTAATCGTCTGTTTCCAGAGTGAGACTTTTATTTTAGAAATGCAGGTGGAGATTTGTGTGCATTAAATGGGAAAGCAGCAAATTGGAAATGCAGCTGTATTTTCCAATTTTATTCAGTGAAAGCATAGAGTTCTTTCTTAGACATTAATATGCATAAATGGCCTGATCAAATGGACTGAAATTATCATTCATACAGTTAAATAGTGTAGCATTGAGGAAGGAAATCTGTAAAAGTCCAGATAATCAGAAGCGGATACGAAAAAGGAGCAACATTTTACTAGTTATGCATCAAGCATTCGCCTCACCTATGTCAACATTTACCTCTGTGATAGGAGATAACTTCGCTGGCAAGAATTTCTGTTGAAGTGATTTGAACTGAGCAAGTGCAGGAAGCGACTTGTTTCCATGTTTCTGTTGGGACTCTGAAGTGACTTATGATAGCGAATCCTCCAGCAGAGACGATTGTCCCAGAATGTGTCCAATGCTTGCCATCCCAAGTGGAAATATTCCAGCCGATGGGAATTGAATCAGAAAGCACGTTGTTTACTAAGCACACCAATGTGTTAGCCTCCATATGAAACATTTCATCCAGCGGTAGTGATAAGAGAAAGATGGCTGGGGGTTCTGTTGTGTTGGAGAAGCATCACAGAATCACAAAATTGCTATAATGCCGAACTGGACTGACTGGCCTATTGTGCTGCATAAGCTCTTCAAATGAGCATAATAATGTAGCTGTACACTCCTATTTTTATTTTTCTGCGTGCCTTTGGCACACCATTTCCATCAAAAAGATCATCTGATGTTCCTGGAAATGCCTCAATTGAATTTGCCTCTCCCACATTTTTAGCCAGTGCATTCAATAGCCTAAATACTGTGTGAAATAAAGTTTAATTATCACAACACTCTTGTTTCTTTTGAAATCATACGCGATAGTCTATGTTCCTTTTATGAGTGGGAAAAAGATTCTCCCATCTACTCTACCAAGCTGCTCTTGATTTTGAAAACCTCAATCAAGTCTTCTCTCATCCTTTTTTCTCCAAGGAGAACGGTCCAAATTCCTTCTTTTTATCAACATAATTGAAGTTTCTCATTTCTGGAAGCATTCTTGCAAATCATTTCTGCCCTATCTCCAGTGCATTCTATACTTTCCTATAATGTGACACTTATAATGTTACAAAATGCTGATACATTACCTTGGTCTTGCGTCCTTTGCTCCAATGAATAAAATGAAAGATTACTGTATTCTTCATGAACTGTTCTGTCTGCCCAGGTCCTGACACCTTCAATGATGTGTGCATATACACACTTAGGATCTCCTGTCCCTGCACCCACTTTAGTATTGTACTGTTTATTTTCTTTCTTGCATTTCAGTGTTTTTCCAACCAAAGTGACTTAACTCACACTTCTGTGCATTGAATTCTCTATGTCGTCTATATGCTCATTCCAACACCTGGTCGATGTCCTTTTGTTGTCATCCTTACAGCTTACAATTCCTTCTGATCCCTTGTAGTGACAGAACTTGCTGCTCTATCACTATGGCCCACGACAACATCCTCCTCTTCTGCAAAGTTATAATGTGTTCATTTATGCTCTATGTCAATGTGTAAACCAATTTTGTGGGTTTGAATCGATGCTACTCATCCATTAACAATTCTAATATGTTGTATGTGCCTATAGGTGACTTTGGGATTCCCTCTTCTACTTTCTAGTATTTTCTTGTCATTACTTTCGGCTTATTTTGTTTGCTTTGCCAACTCCCCGCTAAAACTGCAGTATTGCACTTGGTTCTTACTTTTAATTCCACCTCATAACCTGTAATGAGCACAACATTCTTCTATCTAAAATAAATTTCCATCTCCTTTACCATCCAGGGAGCTCATATCGTCTCATTAAAAAATGCATTGACTGTGCCTGGTCTATCACTGTTTCAAAGGAGGCAAAGCACTGTCGTAGATAAAGGAGTAGTTGTATGGCAGAAGGCAGAGAAGAAGGATAAACAAATAATGGGAACTGCAGATGCTGGAGAATCCAAGATTACAAAGTGTGGGGCTGGATGAACACAGCAGGCCAAGCAGCATCTTAGGAGCACAAAAACTAAAGTTTCGGACCTAGACCCTTCATCAGAAAAGGGACGGGGGAGAGGGTTCTGAAATAAATAGGGAGAGAGGGGGAGGCGGATCTAAGATGGATAGAGGAGAAGATAGGTGGAGAGGAGACAGACAAGTTAAAGAGGCGGGGATGGAGCCTGTAGAGGTCAGTGTAAGTGGAGAGGTCGGAAGAGGATAAGTCAGTCCGGGGAGGACGGACAGGTCAAGGGGGCAGGATGAGGTTAGTAGGTAGGACATGGGGGTGTGGCTTGACATGGGAGGAGGGGATAAGTGAGAGGAAGAACAGGTTAGGGAGGCGGGGACGAGCTGGGTTGGTTTTGGGATGCAGTAGGGGGAGAACTGATTTTGAAGCTTGTGAAATCAATATTGATACCATTGGGCTTCAGGGTTCCTGAGTGGAATATGAGTTGCTGCAGAGGAGGCCTGCTGCCATCTGCAATCCGACCCCACCACCAAAGGCAATTTTCCATCCCCACTCCTGTCTGCTTTCTGGATGGACCACTCTCTCTGTGACTCCCTTGTCTGCTCCACACTCCCCTCCAACCACACTACACCCGGCACTTTCCCCTGCAACTGCAGGAATTGCTACATTTGCCCCCCATACCTCCTCCCTCACCCCCATCCCAGATCCCAAGAAGACTTTCCATATCGAGCAGATGTTCACCTGCACATCTGCCAATGTGGTATACTGCATCCGCTGCACCCATTGTGGCTTCCTCTACATCGCGGAAACCAAGCGGAGGCTTGGGGACAACTTTGCAGAACACCTCAGCTCGGTTCGCAATAAACAACTGCACCACCCATTCACGAACCATTTTAACACCCTCTCCCATTCCTCAGACGACATGTCCATCATGGGCCTCCTGCAGTGCCACAATGATGCCAGCCGAACGTTGCAGGAACAGCAACTCATATTCCGCCTGGGAACCCTGCAGCCCAATGGTATCAATATGTATTTCACAAGCTTCAATATCTTGCCTCCACCACCTGCACAACTACTGCATCCCAAAACCAACCCAGCTCATCCCGTCTCCTTAACCTGTTCTGCCTCTCACCCATCCCTTCCTCCCACTTCAAACCGCACCCCCATGTGCTACCTACTAACCTCATCCCACCCCCTTGACCTATCCATCCTCCCCGACTGACCTATCCCCTCCCTACCTCCCCATCTACACTCACATCTACTGGCTCCATCCCTGCCCCTTTAACTTGTCTGTCTCCTCTCCACCTATTTTCCCCTCTAACCATCTTCAATCTTCCTCCCCCTCTCCCGATTTATTTCAGAACCCTCTCCCCCTCACCCTTTACTGATGAAGGGTCTAGGCCCGAAACATCAGCTTTTGTGCTCCGAGTGAGGATAAAGACCTCTTTTTCAGGTTGGCAGCTGGTAACTAGCGGAGTTCTAGAGGCAGCTGTGTGGAACCACAGCTATTCAAGTTATACAATAACTGTCTGGTTAATAGAACAAAGACAAGCGAACGTACCAGTAGTGTTGAGGAAGCAGCGAGTTTTTCAAAGGATTTTGAACATTCTAGGCAATTGTGCCAAGGAGCAGCAGTATCAATAGAATGTGGGAAAATGTGAGTTTGACCACTATGGGAGGAATGTCACAGGCGTGACAGACTATTTTCTAAGGAGCTGACGATTAAAGGACAAGCTTAAATGTTCTGTGCCTTATTGCACAGACCATGCAATAAAATGTGTGAATTAATCATGCAGATAGATGTAAAAGTACAATACAATTGGGATTTCAGAGACCCGATTGCAGGGTGACCAAGGATGGGACCTGAAAATCCCAGAATATTCAGTCTTTAGGAAGTACAGGCAAAAAGAGAATGGTGTTGGAGTGGCAGTGCTGGTTATATATGAATTTAACACTACAGAGAGAAAGGATATCAGCTCTGAAAATGTGGAGTCTGGATGGGTAGAGTTGGGAAGTACCGAAGTGGAAAAAAAAACAGCAGCAGGTATCATACATATATGCCCTAAACTGCAGTGGTGATGGTGAGGATGGCATTAAACAGGAAAATAGAGGTGCATGCGATAAGGAAATATGGATGATCATGGGTGATTTTATTCTGCACATAAATTGGACAAATCAAATTAGCCACAATGCCACAGATGTAGAATTCCTGAAAAGTGTACAGGATGGTTTTCTTGACCAATATGTCGACGAACCAACTGGACAAAAGGTCATTTTGGATTGGGTGTTGTGCAACGGAAAGGGAATCATTGCCAATCTAGCTGTTTGGAACACCAACGAGAAGAGCGACCAAAAAAAAAGATAGAATTATTTATCAAGACGGAGAGTGGGGTTTCTGATTTGCACACTTGGGTGCTGTACCTAAATAAGGAAACTACATGGATATGAGGTTTGGTTTGGCTTTGATGGATAAGGGAGAGTTACGTCAAAGGATGCCAGTGGATAGACAATGGCAAGCTTTCATGGAATGCATGGGGCAAACTGCAACAACTATTTATTCCTGTCTGTGACAAAAGCAAAATGGGTAAGTGGGCCAATCCATGGCTTACAAAGGAAATAAGAGATACTTTCTGATCCAAGGAAGAAGCATGCCGATTGTCCAAGAAAAATAATAGATCTTAGGATTGGGAGCAGTTTAGGATTTGGCAAAAAGAAATCAAGGGATTGATTACGGGGGAAAATAGAGTAGGAAAGTAAGCTTGCAGGAAACATAAAGACTGACACTTAGAGTTTCTATAGGTACATGAAAAGAAAGCGATTAATAATGACAAATATAGGTCCCCTACAGACAGAAATGGGGTAATATATAAAAGGGGATAAAGAAATGGCTGAGGAACTGAATACATATGTTGATTATGTCTTCACGAAAGAGGATACAAATGAAATGCCAGAATTGTTCGAGGATGCAAGATTTAGTGAGAGGGAATAACTGAGAGAGATCAATATTGCAGAAATAATACAGGGAAAATTGTTGGGATTTAAGGCTAATAAATCCCCAGGGATTTGATAGTCTACATCCAGAGTATTTAAGGAAGTAGCTCTAGAAATTGTTGCTGCATTGGTGGTCATCTTCCAGGATTCCATTGACCCCGCAGATTGGAGGGTGGCTGATACCACTCCAATATTCAAAAAGGAAGGTAGGGAGAAAATAGGGAATTATAGACCAGTAAGTCTAACATCGACAGTGGAAAAATTATTGTTTCTATTTTGAAAGATTTTTTAGCTGAGCATTTAGAAAACAATGGCAGGATCAGATCGAGTTGGCATGCATTTACGAAGGGGAAATCATTTTTGACAAATCTGTTGGAATTCTACAAAAATGTAACTCATAGAGTTGACAAGGGGAGCCAGTCGAATTAGTACATTTGGACTTTCAGAAAGTGTTTGACAAAGTCCCACCTAAGAGATCGACATGTAAAAATAGAATACATGGGAATGGGGGATATTGAGACGGTTAGTAAACTGGTTGACAAAGAGGAAACAAAGTATAGAATTAATGGGTCCTTTTCAAATTGCCAGGGAATAACTAATGGGGTCACAGCGATTGGTGCTTGAATACCAGCTATTCACAATGTATATTGAAAATTTGGATGATGAAACAAAATGTAACATCTCCAAGTTTGCAGATGACACCAAGTTGGGTGGGAGGGTGAACTGGAACGAGGATGCAGAGATCCTTCAGCATGATCCCGACAGGTTAGGTGAGTGGGAAACTTGTTGACGGATGCAGCATAATTTGGATGTATGTGAGCTTATTTACATCAGGAGCAGAAACAAGAAGGCAGGTTACTACTTGAATGGCTGTAAATTTGGAGAGGGGAGTGTGCAGCAGGACAGTTTGCATGTAAGCAGACAGATGCAGTAGCTGGCAAAGAAGGCAAATGGTATGTTGGCCTTCATTGCGAGAGGTTTCGAGTACAGGATCAGGGATGTGTTTTGGCAGTTGTACAGAGCCTTGATGAAATCACACTGAAATATTGTGAGCAGTTTTAATGTCATTTTTCTGTGGAAGCATGCTCTTGTTCTCAAGGGACTGCAGCAAATGTTTACCAGACTGATTCTGGAGAAGGTGCGTTTGACATAAACAGAGAGATTGATTAGGTTGGGATTGTTTTCACCACAATTCACGTGAATGAGGGGCGACCTCATACAGACTTAGAAAATCAAGGGGTACGGGAAGAGAGCAGGAGGACGGGGCAGAGGAACTTATCAGCTATGATTGACTGGCAGCGCAGTCTTGGTGGGCCGAATGGCCTAATTTATGTCTTATGGTGTTAAAATCCTAACAGGGCTGGACAGGGTAAATGCAAGGAGAATTGTGGCTGTGTCCAGAAACAAGGGTCACAGTATGAGGATTTGGTAGATGATTTATTACATAGAATTCTTACAGTGTTGGAAACAGGGCCTTCAGCCCAACGAGTCCACACCGACCCACAGAGCATCCCAACCCAGACCAATCCCCCTATAACCCACCTCATCTACACATCCCTGGACACTACAGGGCAATTTAGCATAGCCAAACCACCTAACTTGTACATCCTTGGACTGTGGGAGGAAACCAGAGCACCTGGAGGAAACCACGCAGACACAGGAAGAATGGGCAAATGCCACACAGACAGTCGCCCAAGGGTAGAATCGAACCCATGTCCCTGGTGCTGTTAGGCATCAGTGCTAACCCCTGAGCCACCATGATTTAGGATGAAGATGAAGAGACATTTCTTCACGAAAGAGTGGTGAGGGTGTGGAATTGATTACCGCAGGAATTAGTCGATGCCAAATTATTGAATGTATTCAAGAGACGACGAGATATAGCACTTGAGACCAAAGGATCAAAGGATATGGGGAGAAATCAGCATTAGGCTATTGAGTTGGATGATCAGCCATGATCGTGAAGAATGGCAGGGCAGGCTTGAAGGGCCAAATGGCCACACCCTACTCCTATATTCTATGTTTCTAAATGGAATAGGCTTTAGAAATCTGATGTGCAAAGAGACTTAGGAGTCCTAGTTCAGAATTCTCTCAAGATTTACATCCGGGTAATTTGATAGTTAAGAAGACAAATGCAATGTTGCCATTCATTTCAAGAAAACTAGAATACAATAGCAAAAATGTGCTGACTATGGACAGACCTCATTTTGGATATTGTGAGCAGTATTTTGCCTTGTGTGTGAGGAACGATGAATGATTTTGCTTCAGTATCTTATAGTCTTATTGTTCTCCTTTTTTTCCCTTCCACCAACCTTTGTTTTCCAGTCAATTTTGCACAACTTTTTTCCCCATTTCAATGTCTACTTCTTCACTGATTTTACTTGTTTCATTTTACCAAACTCTTATAATGCACATACCATTGAGTACTAAATGTTTGCTCAACGGCAATTGATCCACTTTTCCCACCTCATTTCCAAGGACCACATTCAATTATTATTCATTTTCTGTTTTTTATTTGAACAAACACTTTTTTAGGAAACTGTCATGAATACATTATAGAAACCCCTGTTTCTCGTTGTCCCATACATGACCAGTGACCCAGTTTATGTTTGGCTCACAAATGCCTTCCATTATAACCATTCTAAAATGTTGGTATTTTCCTGGAAATTTCCTGCAGATTTGCTCTTCTAAATCTTCTCCTCGAGGTGATTATATCTGTGCTTCACTAATCAATGTACATGTTCCAATAATATTCCTTAGCTCAAAGTCAGTTATTGACCACCCTGAAAAACACTGAAATACCATCCTTAACATATAGTTCTACTCTCCCCCTCCTGTCGTACATTTCTAACCTTTGTTTTTGAAGAATATATATCCAGGAATATTTAAAACCAAGTCTTTCCCTCTTTTAGCCAGTTTTCTATCATTGTCACAGCATTGTATTTCTATATGGCACCATGTCTGTAGCTACTGAATCGTATTTCCTATATGCCAAGGATATTAGGTCTATATTAGATTTCATTTCTTTCTCCCTATCTCTGCCCTCAGCTATTATCTTGTTATTCTCTTTATAGTGCCATCTGTAACCTGAAGTAAAGTGGACCCGAGAATTCTCTACGATTATTCGCTTTTGTTTCCCACATCGCTTCCAATTTAGGTTAAATCCCTCTCAGTAACAGAAGCACAACATTTCATAAGGAAATTCGCTCCACCTCTATTCAAACACAGTCATCCCTTGTACAAAATCTATCAACTCTGCATAAGTCTCAGTGTTCCAGGAATCTAAAGTCCTGCTCTATCTGTGCTACTAGCATGATAATCCTTCGTGTCCTAATTGTAAATTCACTAACACACAGCATTGGCAGTGATGTGGAGACTACCAGAGGTAACACAAAATCACAGTTCCAACTTCCTGGTAATTTATGATGAAATGAGTGAAACAGTCTTACCTGTTATAAACAACTTTGATCCATTTCCCACTTTGTAGGGCTCTCCATAAAGTTCTCTGGCTGCACAGAAATAGTGACCTGAATCATTTCTCTGGACATCCCGAATGACAAGGGTATAAATAGTTGAGTCGTCGTTAATTTTTCCAGAAAATCTTCTATCAGGAACAAAGTGCTTGTGCACAATGTAAACAAGTTGCAGATGTTCTTGTAGCTGTTGTTTATACCAGTGAACACCTCCACTTGTGTAACAACTAGTGTAGCAATTCAGCATTACTGTGCTTCCAATGGAAACTGTTTGTACTGGAGGAGTCTGTGGGAGAGTTTTCTGAACAGCAGTAACTAATAAAACAGAACACGTCACAAGTAATACAGACTTTGCAAAAATGGAATGAATCAAGGGAAACCTGGGTGGGATGAAGGGAGAAAGGAGGAGAGTAACTAAACTCATATTTGTATGAATCTAGGAAAACTGGTTGACAATTTCGCTCAATGGAAGATTCTGAAAACAACAATTGCATAATAAACATATAATCTATATTCATCATTTCGGTAAAGAGATGTGTATTAGTCTAGAATGCTATGTAGATTCATCAGTGTATTTGTTTTTCTTCATCCCAATAGTATCAAAGAGATGTGGATGGTTGGTTAATTTTACACCATTTCAGATAATACAGTTCCTCAATATGTTAAAGTTAAAGACACTTTGTGTTCCACTAGTTGAAACTACCCATTTACTTTACTCTGCAAGTAGTCTGGAATAAAAGCATAAAAATCTAACCTGGCATCAGACTGAAAAGTGTACCGATACAGAAGATATTCATTGTTTTCAAACAATCTTCTCACTCTGATCTTCACACTGCCTGCTTCTGTTCTTTTTTCTCCTAATGCCCAACCTTGAGGCGCCACATGCTGAAAAGCACAACCGTCAAAATGATGTACTGCGTTTACAAATAGCTGAGTGGAAACAGTACAGCAATGCACAGGATCGTTGTGGGTTTCCTGTTTACACGATAAACATCCATGTATAATTTTTTCTGCAAAGGTCAGTTGTTAACTATTGGGTTTCAATATGTTAGAAAGGTGGTTTGCGGTACAAAATGAGAATAAAAATAACTGTTCTACACCGAATTTTGTAAGGGTCATAAGAAGTGGCCTGGCACTAAACATTTTGCATTGGTCCAGAACATAGCCATTTTGAACCTTGTGCATGAATGACGGAAATCATCATGTTTTGGAACAAAATTGTGTCTGTCTTTTAGTAACTTGTCACGCAGAACATAGCCTGCCTCATTTCATTTTCCATCTGCTCTTTGTTCCCCTGATCTGGTGTTGAATGTTAGTCAATGGATAAAAGATTAGCTTGAGAGGAAGAATATCTTTATTTGATGCGTTCCTCCAAAATTTTGAACACAATGTAAAAGACAGTCGCAATGTTTAGGGTACAGATGTGCTGTACTTGTAAAGGTATTCTTTCACCTGGGATATTAAATCGATACAGCCTACTTGGCTTTTCAGTTATCATAAAATATCATATTAAAACTGCATTTTCGAAATTATCAGGAGAGTTTCTACAATTTTCCTGTACATAATATCCCCATAACACAATTTGGAGGAAGAGCCTTTGGTTATTGGCTGTCATTGTTTGCACAAACTTGCTTTGTAAATGTTTGCTATCATATAATCAGCATTAAGAAAGTGGTGACGTATTATTTCTACTCTTCATGTCTTTATGACATTTGAGTCACTGTCGCTGTCTAAATACAGGTCCTCATCAATTGTCCTATATGTTTCTCTCTATCTCGTTGATAACCATTGCTGTCAACGTGGAAGCTGCTGGAGTGGAAAATGACATAGAAATCTGTGGTTGAACTCTGCATAATTTGTTTGACTTTGCTTGCTTAGTTACAGAAAACAATACAAGTCACAATTAAGTAGCCAACCGTTTATACTTTGGATTAAGTATTGTCTAAATTGTTTAATTGCCTGTGACAAGTGTGCAAATATGCACATAAGTCTGCATATGAAAAATTAATCTCAATACAGAATACAAGTGGAACATAAAATGATTGTTATGCGTGTTAAATAAGTTCTTTTTTTAATTAGATTCCCTACAGTGTGGAAACAGGCCCTTCGGCCCAACAAGTCCACACCAAGCCTCAGAGCATCGCAACCAGACCCATCCCCCTATAACCCACACACCCCTGAACACTGTGGGCAATTTAGCATTGCCAATCCATCTAGCCTGCACATCTTTGGACTGTGGGAGGAAACCGGAGCACCCGAAGAAAACCCACGCAGACACGGGGAGAAAATCAAAACTCCACACAGACACATGCCCAAGGCTGGAATAGAACCCGGGCTCCTGGTGCTGTGAGCCTGCAGTGCTAACCACTGAGCTACCGTGCCGCCCAAATAATATAATAGGCTTCAAGTAAAAGTACTGTCAGAGTAAGAAGCCTCTGTAGGATTTTGTTATTTGACAAATAGATGCACGAATGAAAAATGCTGGAATAACAATAAATTCTGCGTAGCGGAAAATAAGTAACAGAAATTTTGAGACATAGTCATGCCGTTTCTAAGACAATGAATTGATTGTTCGAATATACGACAGAATAAAATTCAGCCGAGTGCTAAAATGAACATGGATAAAGTATATGAGATTTAAGGTAAAAACATGAAACAATATATTTGTTGTTATCAAATAACTTTATATTTCTAACCAGAAAGTGAGCAATAACGTTCCAATTGGTCTTCGGATGAATATAATGACAGCGATTTTTTAATGCTAAAGTTTCATGAATGATGTCGGTGCTTGTTGTATAGGGAAAGACAATGCTAAGAAGGGAAATAACTGTAGAATAATTTGATGTTTTAATACGTAAACAAATAATAAAATAACATCTTGTGATCAAAATGAGCCATAGCCAAATAAATTCTGCTGTACACATATTTGTTTCAGCATGAATCTGTAAACTACCTTTTCTGCCTTTTCCCAATTTCCCTCCATATGAAGCAAGCACTGTAATTCAGTCACCGCACTGACAATTCTTTAACACATTTCAACTGTCAATTCAAATCATTATCAATACTCCATTCAAAATAAACCTGAATGGCCGTTTTCTTCAGATAAGGCCCGGTTGACCTTCAAATTATTCCTTAAAAATGTCTGAGAATAATGCAAAAATTGGTTGAACTTTTTCACAGGATACTCAAGCAGATTACTCAAGCCTGATAGATTCACACACGTGGAATCATACCTGACAACGTCCCAGACACTACAATTACAATGTCTGGGTAGATCCTGTCCCTCGCCAGTGTAGCAATATACAGTAGGGAGGATGTTGCCCTCAACATTGACAACAGAGACCAGGATGTGTCACAGCTTCAGGTTAAACATGGCAAATGAAATCTCCTGCTCATTACCGCCTATTGCTCTCCCTCAACTTACAAATCAATCCTCCTCTATGTTTAACAACGCTCATAGGAAGTACTGAGATTGGCATGGTTATAGACTGTACTCTGGGCGAGGGATTTCAGTGTCCCTCACCACCTCTGTTTTAATAGTAGGACTACAGGTCGCCTGGTCGAGGTGAAAAGGAAATGGCTGTTAAACTTTGTCTTCAGCCAATGGTGATGGAACCAGCAACAGGGAAAAGCATACTTGTCCTCATTCTTTTCCGTCTGCAAACTGCAAATGCATCTCTCATTGACAGTACTGATCAAAGAGCACACTTCTTATAGAAATGAAGTCGACAGAATCTTGATCCATTGAGAATACCCTTCACTATATTGTGCGCCAGTACCCCCGTGTTAAGTGGGACAGGGTCGATAAAATCAAGACTGTGCAACCGTGGAGTGCTGTGGGCCAGCAACAGCGGCAGAATTGTACTCCCCAACACAAACTGCAAAATCATATTCTAGCATATTCCACTGCCATTAGCTCGTGGAATCAGCCCTTGTTCAATGGAGGTGCAGAAGGGCATGTTAGGAGATCAAAAGCCATTTTTAAAAACTGATATGTCAAACTGGTGAAGTTACCGAGCCTGCATGCCAAACAACATTCGCAAATTGACAGTCGGAGCTAAGCGATTGCACAATCAATTGATCAGATTTAAGGTCTGCACTCCTGATACATCGAATTGTGAATGTGAGTGGGCAATTAATCAAAATACTGAAGAAGTAGGCCCTGCAGATATTCCAAGCAAATGTTCCACTGTTGGTGAATTGGATTCTATTGTTTTCCTCTGATGTTTCGGCAGCGCTTGCAGCAGTATGGAGCAAATGATCGCTCCATTCTCAGGAATTAATTTGGACAATCAATTGGTTTTCAGAAGCTGAGATAAGCCTTGGTCCTCGAGAATTGTGTCAGTTTCCTGGGGATGGCAGCGGCTGGAGTTTCTGTACGTATGGCTTCAGCATCATTTTGGGTCCAGTCACCAGGGTCACGGGCTGCTTCAGAATGCTTTTGCCTTGGTGTTGCAGTCTTCGGAAAACTTCGGCAAATCGAGTGTGGCGGCTTGCTATAGCTACTTAGGAAATCATTCAGCCATGAATATGAAAAAAAATCAACATTTGTCTGAACTTTGTATGATTCATTTATTTTTTATAATTAATGTAATTAAAATGGTGCTGGCTTCTGGCGACTTAGACAAACTTTTTTTTCATAAATACACGTGAAATATCTGAACAGAGACCAGTGTCCCGTCACCAAAAAACCCCTTATTTACATTGCACTGGCTCGGACGAGACACCTCAAAGCCAAACCCTAGACTGAAGAGACGTCTGAATCTCTTACTTATATTTGTCAGCCAGGGCTCCCAGGTTGGCCTGGTTAACAACTCCAATCAAGGATCTCTCAGTAAAAATAACAGGCCGACATCACCACCCAACCTACCCCCAAGTCGCGGAATGTTGTCGTTTCTCTTGTAGCTTCTTCTGGGAAGTTTTCACCACAGGTACATTTTCTCTGGTTTGGCCTCGGGAAGTATGTACAGCTCAGTAGCCTGTTCTTATGCTGAGAGCGTTTCAGGAGAGTTTCCTGTTCACCTTCTCATGGTAACGTTACCAAGAATGTTTCCACCTTGAACTGTGCTTAGTGCTAGTCAGAGGGGAGCAGCCCACAGTTCCTAATAATCTTTCTGGTTGTTCTGAAGGGACAGGTATAATTTGCTCCTGCTCCATTTCCATGGTAGCAGCTTTGAGGTGATTGATATGTTTGTTCAGGACCCAATTCACCGACCCGAACTTCGTATGGCATGGCTCCTGACCTTGCATCGATTTAGCGTCCTGCCCATGCTGGGACATTTCCATGATTCGGGCAGCAAACTTCTTTCTCCAAAGTAAACTGCCTTTCTCTATCTTAGAGGAAGCATGTGGTTGGCTTTGGCTCTGCTGATATCGTTTAATGCTCCCCGCCAGGTACAGGAATATTATGTTTAATCTGATCAACAAATCTGCTGGAGCTATTGTGGTAGTTGCAGAGTGGTGGCTCCAGAATCACATAGGAACCCGGACAGTTTGGTATGGAGTGAAGGTGTAGGTTGTTTCTTTAAGCCCACCTTCATAGTCTTTACTTCTCTTTCTGCCAGACTATTGGACATCGTGAATGCCATTCGACTTTAGGATGTACTCAATCGCCCTGCTGGGAAATGACACCCCATTGACCATGGCCAAAACTTCTGGGAGCCTGTGCATTGTAAATGATGCTCACAGTTTTTCAATCATCATCCCTGACTTTGCCGAATGCGCTCTATGTACACCCAACCATTTTGAATGGGCATCAACACTCACCAGGAACATCGAGCTCATGAAACAACTTGCACGCTGGACATCGACTCCAGGTTTTACCCAGCCATTCCCATGAGTGTTGCTGGGGAAAATATTTGTCCTTGTTGACGCTCTAGGAACTGGCCTAGTACGGCAGCTATGTTGGCAACCAATCCTGGTCACCAGACATAACTTCTTTATTTTGGAAACCCCTGGATGATCCTGTTGGAGTTCAGCCAGTATCCGAAAATGATCTTTGCTTGGGACATTCAATCCTGCTCCTAATAAACCATCCTCTGCAGCGATCTGGTCCCGTCGCATCTGGAAAGGTTTCAGCCCTGCTTGTAAGGGCCAGTCTGTTTCCCCCATTTCCAGTAGCTTGTTGTTTTGCCAGAACGCGATTCTTTTGAAAATAAGTTAAAATTGGAAATATATTAAGGTGTTCAGAATTACAGTGTTCTCAGGTAAAGACTGTTCTGTCGCACCAGTCTCAGGACTCACTGCAATGTACTGTCCCGGGTATTGCTACCCATGTGCTGTTGTGGGGCTTATTCTCTGCATTGCTCCAGGCTTGAGGCCCACGTGCTGCTCCAGGGCTCATTGCTCGCAATGTTCTGCGGCTCACCGGGCTTGACTGCAGGCCCCTGAGTTCAAGGCCACGCTGTTCGCTCCAGTTCTCCACTGTTTCGGCCCACCTGCTCCGGTCTGCCATGGTTCTTACCCGCTCTGGTCCTTTGCTGGCCTCAGCCTGTGCTCAAACGGGTCTTGGCCTGCTCACTCTCGCCCGTCGTGTGTGTCAGCCTGCTTGTTCCGGCCTGCCTTGGATCTTGGCCCGCTCACTCCAGCTCTCAGCAACTCTATACTCCGAAGTGGGTGAGACAAAATGGGGAAAGGTTAAAGGAAATGGTGAGCAGAGGTGTTCCAAATGGAGCATCATATTCTGCCACCATCTTTCTTCCACTATAAGGTGACCTCTCAGCCTCCGAAGTTCAAAATGTAAAAAGTCATCAAGCTATCCAGGCTTTCTTTATTACTCAAAATTTCCAGTTTCTCTAAAATCCTTGTTAATCTTTTTTTAACAACCTTTCCAATTTAATAACTTCCTCTAGCAAGGCAATCAGAATTAAACACAATTGTCACACAAATGTGACCTTACCAATCACTTGCACACCTGTAACACGATGT
This sequence comes from Stegostoma tigrinum, assembly GCF_030684315.1. NCBI lineage: Eukaryota > Metazoa > Chordata > Chondrichthyes > Orectolobiformes > Stegostomatidae > Stegostoma > Stegostoma tigrinum. The sequence goes on from NC_081400.1 coordinate 8,312,105, forward strand.
CCCAACTATTCTACTTAATGCTCTGTCCAGTGAAAGCAATTGTGCCAGTTATAAAGGAAGGAGGCTGTAACAGAACTGTGCAGAAAACTGTTTCGGCCACAGATGGTGTACAGTGTACATTTCTGTTCACTGCATATTCACCCTAATGTAAGATAACAAGGTGTGAAGCTGGATGAACACAACAGGCCAAGCAGCATCTTACGAGCAGGAAAGCTGATGTCACGGGCCTAGACCCTTCTTCAGAAATTATCTCTGATACAATCTTCACCCAAATATCGTCTGGGTTGGAGTGTTTCAGTTCTAAAGAGGCTGGATCAGCTCAGGTACTTTTCTTTTGACTGGATCAGTTTTGTGGGTCGGGATTATGGTTGTTTTAGGTATCATTGACAGGGTGAATAGATAATAACTGTTTCCCTCAAATCAAGGGCCAACAGCAAGGGGGTGTAATTGTAAAAATGAAAGGCAAGCAGTTTAATGCAAATGACAAATTTTATTCAGTGTCTGTACAAGGAGTCTAATTGCTTTCAACTATGATACAAAATAGGCTGAGCTGTTCCTTTTTTCTGCTCAAAGGAAAAACAGCAAGCAAATTTCCCTAGCTTAACCAACATTTATTGCCAATTGCTAATTATTCATGACGATGTGGTCATGAGCTACTCCTTTGAACCACTTCAGTCCACATTAGTAATGTATTTCGCCCCCAACTTAACCTTGCCATGCATTGTCACTACCTTTCCGCATCGGCTCCAATTTCCCACATTGTGTCAATTATTCAATAGGGGACCAAATCCAGATTGGGTGTTAAATTTATGTGACAGCTCTACCCAGTCTGCGAACATGACACTGGTATTCTGCTCATAACCTCCTTCAGTGCTCCAGTAAATCTCAATTCAACCTTCAGAAATATTTATTGACTATCTTATTGACTTCTGGTATTAAGGTTAATGGCCATTGTCCCTCATTTGGATTTTTTGTTGGGCATTCAGGTATTAGAATATTGTTTTTGATGTTTGGGGGTTTTTTCTCTATTTCAGACAGAGCTATTTCTTATGTTGATATTTAAATTAATTCTGGACAAATACTTTTTTTTCTCTTTACAAGAATCATTGTCAATTATTTTGCTTGAATAGACATGAATTCTCTATCATTCAACCCCTTCGTTACAATACAAGGGAACAAGTTTAAAGAAGATTTGAGAGACAGATTGTTTTAAACTGAGGCAGTTAATTGCCTGGAATTGCTGTTAAATGAGGTGATGGAGGCAGATCCAGTTAGGTTTAAGATATATATTGCCAGATGTAAAAAATAAACAGGGAATAGAGGGATAAGAACAATGCAGAAGGAACTGTTTTGTAGTATAGAAAGGAGTCATGTGTTGGAGTAGTTTGGATAGACCAAAGGGTCTGTTCGTGGTCTGTATTGTTCTCTGTCTTTGTTCTGTTTTTCAGTTCATCCATTTTACTGCCAATTGCCTATGCATTAAAATATAGAACATTGATATCTGTGTGGTTGTTGACTTGCTCATCAAGCTGGTATGTTTGTTCACAAACATTTTGTCACATGCTAGGTAAAATCATCAGTGCACCTCCAGTGAGGTGTCAGTGTTCTGTACTGCTTGCTTTCCTAGGAGAGATAATTGCTTTTCCAATATGGTTTGACCTTGTTTTTGTTGTTTTTTATATGTCTCAGCTTTCTGTGGTACAAATCTCATAAACATTCATAAACATCTCCCTAGCTAATGAAATAACAGATAAATCATTGTATCCTCACTAGCTAGAGGGGAAGTCCTAGAGGATTGGAGAATAGCCAATATCGTTCCTTTGTTTAGGAAGGGTAGCAGGCATAATCCAGCTAATTACGGGATGGTGAACCTTACAAATGGCAAACTCTTAAGAGTAACCTGTATGGAACTTGGTGTACAGGTACACAGGTCATTGAAAGTGACAGTGCAGATAGACAAGGTCATCAACAAGGCAGAGGATATGGTGGCCTTCATCGGTTGGGGAAGTGAGTTTAAAAATTATTGGAGAGGATTCTTCGGGAAAGGGTTTATTCCGACTTGAGCATAAGTGGGCATATAAGTGAGAGGCGACATGGATTTGTGAAGGGGTGGTCATGTCTCACAAACTTGATTGAGTTTTTGGAGGAAGTGACTAATAGGATCAATGACGGTAGGGCAGTGGATGCTGTCTACTTGGACTTCAGTGAGGCATTTGACAATATCCCACATGGCAGGCTGACACAGAAGGTAAGGTCACATGGCATCACAGGTGAACTTGCACGATGGATAAAATACTGGCTCGGTCATAGAAGAGAGAGGGTAGCAGTCGAAGGGTACATTTCTGAATGGTGGGCTGGGACTAGTGGATCGGTTTTGAGACCTTTGCTATTTGTTTACATTTCTGATTTGGAGGAAAATATCACTGGTTTGGTTGGTAAGTTTGTGCATGATACAAACCTTGATGGAATTGCATATAGCAATGAGGACTGTCACAGGATACAGCTGGATAGAGATCGGTTGGTGACCTTGACAGAGAGATAGCAGATAGAGTTTAATCCGGAAAAATATATGAGGTAACGCATTTCAGAAAGTCTAATCTGGATGGAAAATGTACAGGAAATGGTAAAACCCTCAATGATACCCCTTAAGGAACTGGGTGTACAGGTACACAGGTCATTGAAAGTGACAATGCAGATAGACAAGGTCATCAACAAGGCATGTGGCACGCTTGCCTTCATCGGTCAGGGCACTGAGTTTAAAACGTAGTTGGTAATGTTGCAGGTTTATTGAACCTTAGTTCGGCTGCATTTGGAATACTGTGTTCACTTCTTCACCACAATGCCAGAAAGATATGTTGGTTTTGGAGAGATCACAGAGAAGATTTACGAGGAAGTTGCCTGGTATGGAGGGCCTTAGCTATGGGGCAATGTTGGAGAAACTTGATTTGTTCTCACTGGAATGATGGAGGTTGAGGAGTGACCTGAAAGTGGTCTACAAGATTGTGAATGGCATGGACAGGCAGGACAGTCAGAAGCATTTTCCCAGGGTGGAAGGGTTAGTTAGCAGGAGGCATGGATTTAAGGTGCGAGGGGCAAGGTTAAAAGGTGATGTACGAGGCGTTTTTTATACAGAGGTTGGTAGGTGCCGTGAGTTCACTGCTGAGGCCGGGGAAGGGGAGGTCGTGGAAGCAGGTACGATAGTGACTTTTAAAGGAGTCTTGATAAATAAATGAATAGGATGGGAATAAAGGGATACAGTCCCTATAAGTGAAGGGGATTTTAATTGTGATGGACAGCTAGTCGGTACAAGTTTAGAGGACCTAGGGACCAGTTCCTGTGCTGCAACTTTCTTTGTTCTTTATTCACGACTAGACAGGCCAGAGATACAGACACCAACAACACCAACACCATTTGCAAAGACGGAATCCTCAAACCATGGATCTGTGCCTCACAACCCACTCCACATGCAAAGACAAAGTCTACGGACAAACCTACGGCACACCCAATGGATCGCCAATACCAGGATTCATATTGGAAGTCATAATGCAAAGACAGGTACAGACAACCCTTCCCACCACCCAACTGAAACAATGGATCCATTATGTGAATGATGCCTTTGTTGTTATCAAACGTTCTAAACTGGAGGAAACCCGTTCACTTATAAACAACATCCTCAGCAGCATAAAATTCACCCGGGAAGAGGAAGAGCAACAATAAACTTCCCTTTCTGGACATTATGGTTGAATATATGGCTGATGGTGAACTCCAGCCCAATGTACACGGGAAGGCCACCCGTATGGATCAGGTACTGAATTACATTTGAAATCCTCCCAATACCCAAAGTGGAAGAGCATCAAAACACTGTTCAAGTGAGCTGCGACACGCTGCAGCACCCCAGAGTTATGCAAACCTGAGGAAGAACACCAAGATAATGTCTTCAGGAGCAATGGTTACCTGAAAAGCTTAGTCCATTGATACCTACACAACAGACCACAACAGGAAGACACAACATGTCCAGAGATGCTAATCACACGACTGTACATTAAGGGCATATCTGAAATGACCACTGGATTACTCCGCCCCTTGGAATCATGGTGGCCACAAACTGACAGCTACACTAACATAGCTACTGACGAGAATCAAGGACTCGACAACCGCAACTATTAGAACAAATGTGATTTACAAGGTACCATGCAAAGACTGCCAAAAAATATTACATAGGGTAAACCATAAGGAAAGTACCCATCAGGATTCATGAACGCCAACTAGCTACCCAGAGACATGACAACTAGTACTCGCTTCAATACATATGGACAAAGAGGAATATCAATTAGAATGGGACAATGCACATCCTAGGACAAGCCCAGCGACGACACACATGAGAATTCCTAGCACTCAAAATGGAACTCTGTTAAAAAAAAGTGTAGGGCCGGATGTCATATGCCAAGCACTAAGAAACAAATCAAGAAGTGATGCCACCCCCCTCCAGCAAACTGAGACACATAAATATCAAGTGGGACAAAAGACTCACACTTCACCAGATGTGCACTGATGATGTTATCTAGTTTGATGATGAAAGATTTGTGAACAAATTTACCAGCTCAGCCAGCAAGTCGACAATGGCACCAGCAACCAAATGCACAAATCTTTTCAAAAACTTTTAAGCTCTGTCTTTTCGGCATTTTTTAGGCCAATCTGCAGTGGTTCTGAACTATTACCCCCTTCAATTCTCCACCTAACACCTTTCTTACTCATTTCATCTTTTTTTGTTAACTTTTATTTTTCCATCATCCATATCCCTGTATATGTTACCATCCACCTGCTGTTCATTTGAAACCTGCCTCAAACACACTCACTAAAACATTACTTAAGATATCATTCTTATTCTGACCATGTTCAACACCTCCAACCTGTACTACAATCACCTTCCCAGCTTGACTCCTATTACTCTACAAATCTGAAACACTAACCTTTGTACCAGCTCTTCAGCCATGTTTTCAGCACATATCTTGATACTTATATTGTGAAAAACACGTGGTTTAGTAGGAATCACGAGATCATGACCTTTCTGATCCTATATTTTCATGCAATTCACAACTCCAATATTCTGCTTTCAAGATTTCATCTCTTTCCCTCATTTAGGGTGTTGATGTCAATGTTTTCCATGACTACAGGCTGATCACGCCTGCACTTCTGAGTGTTCTGCAGTCACTCTGAGACATCCATGTTTCTATGAGGTACGATACCATGCTGGAGAGCCGTCCACGTGCTGCCCATGGTATTGAATTCCATATTAGTATAGAATTCCCGCTCTTTCTCATCCTCTCCTAAACAGTGGGTCCAAACATCCTGCAATGAGTTTGTTTTCTGCGAGGCCATTCTCCATAAACTGTCCAAAATGGTATATCTGTTTTGAAACGGATAGCTACATAGGAGCTTTGCACTCTAGAACATAGAACATAGAACAGTACAGCACAGTATAGACCTTTCGGCTCATGATGTGGTGTCAACATGTTATTCTATTATGGTCAAACTGCCCTGCATACGCTACATTATGTATCACCCATGTGCCAATCCAAGAGTCTCTTAAAATTGTCTAAAGTATCTGACTTCACTCCGGCTGCCAACAGTGCATTCCACCCGCACACCACTCTTTGACTAATGAACCTACCTCTGACATTCCCCTATACCTTGCTGCAATCGCCATGAAATTATGCCCCCTCGTAATAGTCATTTCCACCCTGGGAAAACATTTTTTGGTGATCCACTCTATCTATGCTCTCATCATCTTGCTCTCCTCTATTAAGTCACTTATCATCCTTTCTCGTTCCAATGAGAAAAGCCCTAGCTTCCTCAACCTTTCCTCATAAGAACTGCCCTCCAGTCCGGGCAGAATTCTGGTAAACCTCCTTTGCACCCTCTCTAAAGCTTCCACATCCTTGCTATAATGGGGTGACCAGAACTGAGCACAATTTGCCAAGTGTGGTCTAACCAGGGTTTTACAGAGCTGCACCATAACCTCACTGCTCTCAAGCTCAATTGCTGCCAATGAAAACCAACACACCATATGCCTTCTTTGTAACCCTATCAACCTGGGTAGCAACTTTGAGGCATGTATGGACATGGACCCCAAACCTTCTGTTCCTTCACACTGCCAAGAATCCTGTCATTAAACCCTGTATTTAATTAAAATTCGATCTTCCAAAATGAATCACTTCACACTTTTCTGGGGTGAGTTCTATCTGCCACTGCTTTGCCCAGCTCTGCATCTGTCAATGTCCCGTAGCAACCGACAAAACTCCTCCATGCTAACCACAACTCCACCAACGTTTGCGTCATTGGCAAACTTACTTACCTACCCTTCCACTTCCTCATCCAAGTTATTTATAAACATCACAACGAGCAGAAGCCCCAGAGCATATCCCTGTGGAACACCATTGGTCACTAAGTGCCAGGCTGAATGCTTTCCATCTGTGATGTCTTCTGTTAGACAGCCAATTCTGTATCCAGACAACGAAATTGCCATGCTTCCTTACTGTCTGAATGAGCCTATGATGAGGAACCTTATCAAATGCCTTGCTAAAATCCATATACCCCACATCCACTGCTCTGCCTTCATCAGTGTGCTTTGTCACAGACTCAAAGAATGCAATAAGGCTTGTGAGGCATGACCTGTCCCTTATAAAACCATGCTATTTCTAATAAAACTGTGCTTTTCCAAATAATCATAAATGCTATCTCTCAGAATCCTCTCCATAATTTTCCACCAAGAAGTAAGACTGACTGGTTTGTATTTCTCAGGATTATCCCGATTCCCTTTCTTGAACAAGGGAATGGCATTTGCCACTCTCCAATCATCTGGTACTACTCCAGTGGACAGTGAGGATGCAAAGATTAACACCAAAGGGGCAGCACCTTGCTTTTGCCCCGTCTGGCCGAGGGGACTTATCTATCCTCATTTTTTTTTCAAAATTTCTAGCACATCCTCCTCCTAACATCAACCTGTTCAAGCATATACGCCAAAGTCCCTCTCACTGGTGAATACTGAAGCAATGTATTCATTAAGGATCTCCCCTATCTCTTCTGACTCCGTGCACAAGTTCCCCCCGCTATCTCAAATTATCCCTACCCTCACTCTGGCCATCGTCTTGTTCCTCACCTAAGCATAGAACGCCTTGGAGTTTTCCTTTATGCTGCCTGCCCAGGCTTTTTCATGTCCCCTTCTAGATCTCCTAATTCCAGTCTTCAGTTCCTTCCTGAATACTCTGCAGACCTCCAGACCCCTGTCCGACCCTTGCTTTTTCAACCTTAAGTAAGCTTCCTTCTTCACCTGGACGAGATGTTTCAATGTCTTGTCATCCAAGGTTCCTTCACCAGACCATCCCTTCCTTGCGTCAGTGGGAAAAACCCCTCCAGTACTCGCAGCAACTGCTCCCTAAACAACCTCCAAATTTCTGTTGTGCGTTTCCCTGAGGTTTTTGTCTGAAGAGAACTGTGGAGCACAAATTGGGAACAGATATCTTACTGTGCTTAGTTGTCACCAGTCTTTCACTACGTGTGCAGTCTTAGCCAGCTGAGTGACCATCTCTCTGTATTTGCTACCCACTATATTCTCTGCGAACGCTCCGTAGTTTCCCCAGATGCCTGTCCAGATCTGAAATTTAGTCTTCCAGGAACTGCAGCTGAATACAGCCCCTGCACATGTGCTGGCCTCGGTCACAGGATCTGATTCAACTTCTCACGTACAGCAGTGGATGCACTGCATAATATTGAGTCCTACTTCCATATTTTAAAACAGCAAATCTTTTGCACATTTGGATTACTTTTAAACTGAAATCATACTAACTCGAATGTCCTTAAATCCCTGATGTACTTTAAAACAAAAATAAAACTTTTGAAACAATTAACATTAAAGGCACAGTTTCAGTATTAAATCTTGACTGTAAAAACAGCTAAAATAATATAAAACTGTAAAATTTGTACAGAATAACATAAATTTCAGCTGGTTGGTCTTGCCTGTTTCACTCTGTGACATTGACATTGAAGCTTTTCCCCCATATTCCAGAAGCCCCTTGCTACCCAGCGCAGCATTCGCTGTTTTTAATCGTGAAACCCCGACTCACCACTTGTTCTACTGAACTGCGAAACTCCCAATTCAACACTCGACTAATCAGTCACTTATTAAATGTTATTGTTATTGATCTGATAGCGTTCTATACTTGAAGGTTTTCCCCCTTATTATTTACAACACTATCGTTTTTTGTGCCAACTGCAAGTGTAGTTATCATGCTTCTTGCATTCAGTCTAGATCATTAATGTATTCATCATGCATCAGAGGACTGAGCACCAAATCCTCTAACACTCCACTGAATGCAGGCTTCCTGTCACAAGAACACCCAACGACGATCACCCACAGCACTCTGCCTAATTAAGTCTGATAAGGATTCAATTGCCAAATTCCCCAACATCCTAGCGTCTCTTAACTATCTTCCAGTCTTGTTAATGGGCATCACTGAAGTCTATGTATTCTATATGATCTGCATTTCCCTCATGTATGCAGCTGGTCACCTCACCAAAAAAAAATCAATCAATGTTATTAGACAGTATTTCGTTGATCAAATCCATGCTACTTAATCCTTGCCTGTCCAATAGAAGATTAATTATGCTCCCCGATGCTTCCCAATATCCGCTTTCAACCATTTTAAAACTGCAAATATCTGTTTTCCTTTAATATACTTTCTTCAAGTATACTGCAGTCCCCTTCATGATTCATTTGCTTACATCATCCTTTTCTACAGTGAAACCAATGCAAACATTTTATTTGAAAATCCATCTCTATCTTCTGTCTCCAAACACATTCTGACACTTTCATTACTTATGGTCAGTATGGTGTGCCTGGCACCATTTTCATGTATTTTTGAATCACACTTAAATTTTCCGTAAAGTTAGGGATTCGTATTTTTAAAAAAAATCTACTCTTTGGTTTTCAAACAAACTGCTGCACATCATATACTTCTCTATGTCATCGACTATTTTGAGCCCATTTACAATAAGCTTCTTTTTCCCGTATTTAATCCTGCATATCCCTTGACATTCAGGGTTCTCGACCTTATTGTTTCCACTGTTCAGCTTTGTCTGAAAACGTTGAGGCCACATTTGTACTATTGTTCTATATTACAACATCCCATGTAACCATATTAAAATTGGCATTCCGAAATTCATAACCTTTATCGATGACTACCTTAAGTCTGATTGTGTTATAGTCACGATCACTGAAATTGTCCCCTCCTGTCATGGCTAACACTTGACCAGCTTTCGTGTCTAAAATGGGTCCAATGCCAATCCGTTTATGGTTGATGTTCTATATGTTGTCTTTAAAAACAGTTCTCCTGCACGCATTTCAAGAATTATGAAATGCATAAAAGCCAATCACATGCTTTTCATCCTAATTAATATTGAGGAATTTGGAATCTTCTATTCTTACTACCAATTATTATTACACACCCCTGAGCTATGCCTGCATATCTGTCTCTCTATTTTTAAGGTCTATCCACATTTGAAAAACCTTTTTACGAATCAAAATTCCATTCTACACAAAGTGATACTTTGATCAACAGTGGGACAAAATCTTCTCTTCGACACACGTCCTCGTCTTCCAAAGGCATCTCAACTGAAGACCTCAGTGCCCGAAATATATTGTAGAATCAGAGAAAGGACATGAATTTTAAAAAAACTTAACCTCAGCCTTCTACCTTTGATTAACTTCAAACTATAAAAACTGGTCATTCTCTTGGTAGGCCATTGCAATAGAGAAATGCCTGTAGTCTCATTATCAATAGTGTTTTAAGCAGAATATGTTAAAAAAATTGAATTCCACAGCTGCTGAGTGGTAATGCTCATTGTGTTTGCAGTTCTGGTGCTGAAACATAATTGGTTTCTGTGTGTTTTTTTAAAAAAGGGATAGATAATGATGTAACATATGACATAATGGGAAATGTTTCGGGACAAGTACAATAGAGCTTCTTCGCTATCCTGGGTTGCAAGAGTCATCAGAAGCTGTTGCAATCCTTCAACATGAGGAGAGATGCAGCAGTGAGTATCATAAAGCAAATTGTGTTTGAAGAAATGACTGAAAGGATGGGTGCACGTGATTGGAAGAGTGATAACTGAATTGCATTTGGATACTGGATCGCAGTCAGGAGTAAAAGGATGACTGGATATCTATCTAGAAGACAGTAAACTCAGCAGATGCTGGAGTCAGAGATAGCGCAGTCTGGAGCTGTAGGAACACAGCAGGCCAGGCAGCATGAGACGAGCAGGAAAGATGTTTTGTTGTTCTGGGTGTCACACTGTGCACAAAACTCTTTCCCCTACCCGAATTTCCAGGAGAAAATACTCATTTGTCTTTGCTTTTGTGCAGTTTGCATATTTACTAGACTGTGCATGTGCAATTCTTCATGACTGAAAATATATGTACAGAAAAAGAAGAAATAAAGAAGGTCTCCAATCCGAAACGTGACCTTCCATGCCTTACTCATACTGGCTGACCTGCTGCGTTCCTCCAGCTCCACACTGTGTTTTTCTATCTATTTATGTTTGTCTGTCTGTCTGTCTATCTATCGACCTACCTACATACCTAGCTACCTCCCCACCTACCTACCCACTTATTTACCTTCACACCAGTTGCAGTTCCCATTAAATCGTTTTGTCGATCTTGCTTGTTTTCAATTGCCAAAGTGTCTTATTCGTTTTCAGTGCATAGTCGCTCCATGAAAGAATAAGAACTATTTAAATCTATCCATAATCTTCCTCCATTAGAAAATGGACGTGGATCTCAGAACCTAATGTGAGCATTGTCATAATTGTTGATTGTATTATGAATGAATATCCACAATTCCTTACATGAATGATTTTCATTCTCCAGATAAATTTCCCTTTTCCTTTCTTTTCTCGATTTCCATGCACACACTGAAAACATCAAATCATGAGAGCTGGATTTTTTAATGTTAAATTTTAGATTTAGCCTTCCCCTTTCACGTGTCTGACATGTCATTTTGTGGCAAAATGAATGGCTCCAGCATTCACCTTAATGTTGTGCTTGAGCACTGTTTCTTCTGCAGTGCCTGAAGTAAAAAAGTTTGCTGTCCACGTAATCCTGCCCTCTGCCTGCCAATTCTGACTCCAGCAGCACTTCGAGTCATTGAGAATACTGGAGACCGCTTTTTTCATATATGCCCAGGCCGATTATCGTTGCCCTATCAAACCTCCTGCCTGTCTCTTTTTAAATTCTAATGACTTATTTTGCAAGAGCAGCAGTCAAACATGGAAAGCATTCAGTCCGTAAATTGTGACCTGGCTTGAAAAAAATACTGCAAACCATTTCACATATTCCAACATCACCTCCGCTGTTTGACGTCGATTTGTAAAATTCTGTGAACAGTACTTTTGTGTCCATTGTTTTATCTGACTTTGTCACAGTTTTAGCGTAGCAATGTTGACCTACATTTTTTCACACAATTTTCTGCTTCAGATTCCCCAGCACACTTTCAATTCACAAATTTTTCAATTTTGATCTTGGTGTCCTGCCGGGGCATGCAGTATTTTGACTTCATACTTTTTAAAGTTACCTTTGAAGGAAATCTTCCCTTCATTTTAATAGCTCTGCCAGATCTGTCTTCCACCAATAAAGCTCAATGATTTGGATGTTAGTCATTGTTACTTCCATATTCAATGATACAATCAACTGTCCCACTTACAGTAATAACGCTAATTTAATTTCTTATTCTCCTCACGCAAATTCGCAACCTACTGTCCATCATCACTGATACACCTTGAATGCTCTCATTCAGTCACAGCTGTGATACTTCTGACAGCCCTCTTATCAAATGAGGCATACATCTACCCTTGTTCCTTTCCTTTCCTTGCACCATACATTGGTATTCATTATTTAAGCTTATTTTTAACACTTAGCCACATATTATAAGTATGTTTTCTGATTCCGGATGTCACACTATGCAAAGGATGCTTCACCTTACCCGAATTTCTGGATTTTTTTTTACATTTGTGTTTGCTTTTCTGATTTTTTGGATATTTATTTGACTGAGCATGTGCAATTCTCAGTAACTGCAAATGTACGTTCAGAATTTATTGTTCATTTATTTTTCTAAGTTTTCATGGATAATAATACAAAAATATGCGTATTTAAAGCTGTAGTTGATGGATACATTGGTCAAGTCTGACTTAGACAAGGCACTTAATTTGCCATCATGGTAACTGCAAAATAATATTTGACCCGTGGAGCAGATGACTAGAGAGATGGGCATTGCTCCAGCTTCAGAGAAAACAACTTACAAATATTACACTAATCCTTACCTATTCATCGTCTTTCAATGGTTTGGAACCAAATGCTGAAGCAGGGAAAAGCAGATCTCCTTCCAGATTCTTTATCGACCCCAACCCTGTGATGACAAGTTCACACAGAAAAACAAGTTTCACTTGCTCATGATCCCTATGATCAGCTCTGTCCCCATCAGTAAGTAATTATTAATTAGAAGTTTTCTGCTGCATTTTCCATGCCACTCTGTGCTCCATCTTCACATTTCATAATAATGAATATCCTCTGTTAATATTCTGGTAGTACAGACATCGAGTTGTACACAACGAAAAAAGACCCTACGATCCAGCTGCCTATGCAGACCAGGTATCCGAAATGAATCCAATCCCATTTGCTAGCATTTGGTCCACATCCCTCCGAACTAGTCCCATCCATGTAGCCATCCATATACTTATTAATTACTTCAATTGTACCAGCTTCCACCACTTCTTCTAACACCTCATTCCATGTGTGGGAAGGCGGTGCCTAGTGGTATTGTCATTGGTCTATCAATCCTGGGACCTGAATTCCAGGTTCTGAATTTGAAGCCCACCACAGCTGACGGTAGAATTTGAAATTCAATAAAAATGTATGGAATTAAAAGCCTCATGATGACAATGAGCCGATTGTCAGGGGAAAAGCCCACGCACTAATGCCCTTTAGGAAAGGAAACCTCTGTCATTATCTCATCTGACCCACATGTGGCAGCAATATGGTTGACTCTGAACTGCCCTCTGGGCAATTAGGGATGGAAATGATTGCTGCCCCGCCAGCAAAACCCTTGTCCCAGTAAGGAATAATAAAAGCAAAACGAGCAGCATCTGTGAGAAAACATTCCCCCCCAGTCCCTTTTATACCTTGCTGTTTCTACCATAAACCTATGCCCTCTTATTTTTGTTCACCCTATGCAGGGGTCAAATACCTTGACTATTCACCATATCTATGCCCGTCATGAATATATTTAAAAAATTATAAGGTCACTCCTCAACTTCCAACATGCGAGTGGAAGTAACGCCAGTCTATATAGCGTCTCCCTACAACTCAAACTCTTGAACTCTGACAAGATCTTTGAGAATATTTTCTGCGCAATATCAAGTTGAATGACATCCTTCCTGCGGCAGTGAGACAAGATGTGTTCGCAGCACATCTGGTTCCTGAGACATTGACATGGACTGGAGACGAGGGTGCTGGACCACAGGCCGGTATTGCTCGAAAAAAATCCATAATCAGGTTCTGGAACAGTGAAACAGAGAAAACTAATTAGAATTTTAAGGAGTCACTTGAAGGAGGAATGCAGAAGCCATTTAAGAATCGTAACACTGGAGGGCAGCAGATATAATGGGCAGGGAACATGATTGCGCTGAAGGCCATAATACTGCTGCTGAATTTATAGTTTTGTCACGAATAGTTCTGTTCACCAGACCACAGTACCAAAAAGATATGGGAGCAGAATGTGGGGACTCAGCTCATCAAGTCTGCACGATCTTTTGATCATGTTTCTCAAACCCATTCTCCTGCATTTTCCCGATAAACCTTGACCCCATCACCAACATCTCTGTCTTAAGTGTGTTCAATAATTTAGCCTCTACAGGACTCGATTGGAAATATTACTGCTTGCCGTTTTATTTCCCGAGAGGAGGTCAAATCATTTCCTGACGAAGAGAGTAAAATTGCGATTCTTGGGCCTGAGTGATTTTTCTTTCTGGAAATTTATGTCAAATGTACGGTGTTTTGCGCCGCATACTGACCCATTGAGGAAGTGCAGGAAATGAGAGTAAACGCATCAATGTATGAAAGCATTTGACAGCCTGGAAACTGTGTTGAGCATCGCTCTGGCTTGACCAACACCCAATCACATGCATCTGTTCAGAGTGATTATTAATGCAAGTCAGTGAGTGTACAGAAATAACATATTCGGTATTGTTCCATCAGCGTGAATGGAAATGATGAAGCGTTGAGAGCTTGAGTTTGGAATTGACGTCGCTACATTTCAACAATCATTTCTGAGAGGAAGGTGTCTACTCATCTTAAACCCTTGACAGTTCTTTTATTTTTCTTTTTATTCAGTAAATTAAAGGAGAAAAATACCAAATGATTTTAATAGAGTCTATTGTTCCATAGATTCACTTTGCAAATTAGACGTTTGGCAAGACTGGAGACTGTAATCCCCAATGTGTTTCATAAACAGTGCTGGAGAAGAATGGAGGTGAATGTTTGCATGCTAGAGTCAATATATTTCACAAGTAATGACGCTGGGAAGTTGTTTCTGTTTGACGGGAAGACGCAGACCCGTGGCATAGCCTGAGAACTAGAGGGGGGAAATTTAAAACGGAAATGAGGAGACATTTCTTCACCCAGAGAGTGGGAGGCCTGTGGAATTTTTTGCCACAGAGCGCAGTGGATGCCGGGACATAAAATGCCTTCAAGGCATACATTAATAAATTCTATATCTCACAAGGAATCAAGGGCTATGGGGAGAGTGCAGGGAAGTGAAGTTGAAATGTCTATCAGCCATGATTAAATGGCAGAGTGGACTCGAAGGGCCGAATGGCCTTACTTCCACTCCTATGTCTTATGGTCTTAATGTAGAACACTACCAGAGTGAGATTAAGCACTTTGAAACTGGAGCTGTCTTTATTCATTGGTAAATCTTTTCTTAAGGCGGGTGTGTAATGACACTTTGCCTTTATAGATTTGTTTCTATCCTGCTTCTCTTGTAGAGGGGTGTTGTCACATTGGTGTCAACATGTCTCATTCATACATGCAGTTGGTTAACATCTTTGAGTTCTCCCTGTGTGGTTTTATTTAAAATTGTGATGAAATGTAAGATAAAACAATCACAAAAAGTTGGAGTCAGGATCAGAGAGTCGGAAAAGGACTTTAGCTTTGCTTTCTGTTGTTCGGGTAGATTTTTGCTGGCTGCTGGAGCTAAAAGCTTCAGTTCTGTGCTGCTGGATTAATGTCTTAGACAGAGAGGTTTACTTTTAAGATTAAACAAAACGGATTTTATTTCTTAACGGTGTTAATTTCTATTGGATTGGAGGCAGACAGCACGTGGGAATAATAAGTGTTTTGCTGAATTGTGTTTGTCAACAGTGTGTTTGTGACATGCCGTCTGCCTTGGAACTGTGGTGGATTAATGGTTAAATAATTCATTATCTTACGAAGAATTTAATAGATTATAGCAATGCCAAATCTTCCTTTTGCTGTATTTTCATTGTTTCATTGCAATAACATGTACTCTGATTAAGGTTTAGCAATCGACCAACTGAATCTTATCTTTAACAGCACTTCATATGTACCTGTCAAAAAATTCAATGTTAGGGTGTTGGCTATTTCCATGATATACTTGGGCAGATTAGCTATGGGAAGTGCAGGCTTGTTTGGATAGGTTGGGGAGTTCGATCTAAGTGTGCTGTTCTCCAAAATGAACTCGATAGGCCTAATGGAGTTCTTCCACACTGAAAGTTACTTCTCATGAGATAATGCTAATAATTGGTGATGTAAGAAAATCGAAGAAAATGAAGTTTGTCAACTGATTAAGAAAATCAATTTATTGACAGATTTGGCTGCGGTGATGACATTCGGTTAATATGAATCTGCAGTGAATACTTGAATTGGACTTGGTAATTATTGCAAGCAAAGAGACATTTAAAGTTGGCCTGACACAAATTAGTTTTCAGCATTTTCTCTTCAAATGTCATTGAATTAAAAACTTTGACATATGCAACATGTGCAATGTTTGTAGATTCTAGTTTGTAACATTCAAAATAGTGGTGCACACCATAAGCCAGTAATTGCAACTATTTGTCTTTGTGAAAGAGGTGCCTTATTTTAAATTCTGCACTTGTGCGATTTTATTTGCTAAATTAAGATGAAGAATTCCGGTCTAGTTTGCTACATTTAAACTCTAATAAATTAGCTATTTAGTTTGACTTGATTTATTGTTGTCAAATGTACCAAGATACAGTGATGGTACAAAGTGCATCAGACAGCAATACAGAGTGCAGAATGCAGTGTTACAGTTGCAGACAGAGGGAGCTCAACATTGACATTTGAGAATGCCAGTTAAAAGTTTGAAAAGGGAAGAAGCTATTCTTCAATCTGATCATAAGTGTATTCAAACTTTTGTATCTTCTGCTTAATGGAAGAAGGTACAACCAGGCTGAGAGGTTACTTTATTATGTTGGTGCCTTTCCCATGGCAGCAGAAAATTTTGATGGAGTCAATCGATGCAAGGCTACATTGCGTGATGGATGGGGCTGTGTACATGCCTCTGCACGTTCTTGTGGTTTTAGGAACAGCAGTTGTCACACCATGCTATGACATATCCAGACAATATGCTTTCTCTGGTGCAAATGGAAACATTAATAAGAGTCTTTGTGAACATGCCAAATTTCTTTAGCTTGCAGAGGAATTAGAAATATTGTTCTGCTTCTTTGACAGCCACTTTCACATGGATGGACCACAACAGACAGTTGATGATCATCATTCACAGGGTCTTGACACTCTGTATGACCTCTACTTCAGCATCATTGATGCAGACACGGGACGTGTGCTCCAGTCCGCCTCCTGAAGTCGATGACCAGAGCCTTCATTTTGCTGATGTTGATGGAAAGATTGTGGTCCTTCAACGATGCTGCTCAGCTCTCAGTCTCTTTTCTGAACTCTGTCTCTTTATCGTTGAAGATCCAACCCACAATGCTGATGTCATCATCCCATCCCAATGGAGTCGTGGTGGAATTTGACTTCACAGCCGGGAGTGCATTAGGAGTACAGTAGAGACATGAGTATGAGGCCTTGTGGGGCTCTGGTGTTGATGTTTATTGTGGAGAATGAGTTTGCAACGATTCTCACTGATCAGGACTTTGTTGATCCAATTACAGAGAGGGAAGCTGAGACCTAGGTCTTGAGGTTTTGAGGTATATTTGTTTGGAATTATGTTGTTGAAGGCATAGCTATCGTCCTCCCACCCACAGCCTCCAACCTCATTGTTCCCCAACCCCGCATGGCCTGTTTCTATCTCCTTCCCAAAATCCACAAACCTGCCTGCCCTGGTCGACCCATCATTTCAGCCTGTTCCTGCCCCACCGAACTCATCTCCACCTATTTGGACTCTATTTTCTATCCTTTGGTCCAGAAACTGCCTACCTACGTCCATGGCACCACCCACGCCCTCAACCTTCTTCAGGACTTCCAATTCCCTGGCCCCCAACACCTCATTTTCACTATGGACTTCCAGAGCCTATACACCTGTAATCCTCATGCAGATGGCCTCAAGGCCCTCTGCTTCTTCCTGTCCCACAGGCCTGACCAATCCCCCTCTACCCACAAGCTCAACCACCTAGCCGAACTCGTCCTTACCCTCAAAAACTTCTCTTTCGATTCCTCCCACATCCTACAGACAAAGGGAGTGACCGTGGGTACCCGCATGGGCCCCAGCTATGCCTGCCTCTTTGTAGGTTACGAGGAACAGCCCCTCTTCTGCACCTACACAGGCCCCAAACCCCACCTCTTCCTCTGTTACGTTAATGACTGTATTGGTGCCGCCTCTTGCCCCCCAGAGGAGGTCAAACAGTTCATCCTCTTCACCAACACCTTCCACCCCAACCTCAGGTTCACCTGGACCATCTCCAACACATCCCTCACCTTCCTGGACCTCTCAGTCTCCATCTCAGGTAACCAGCTAGAAACTGATGTCCATTTCAAGCACACTGACTGCCACAGCTACCTAGAATACAGCTCCTCCCTCCCACCGTCCTGCAAAAATTCCATCCCCATTCCCAATTCCTCCGCCTCCGCCGCATCTGCTCCCACGATAAGGCATTCCACTCCTCCCGCACATCCCAGATGTCCACGTTCTTCCAGGACCACAACTTTCCCCCCACAATGGTCGAGAACGCCCTTGACCACGTGTCCCACGTTTCCCGCAATACATCACTCATACCCCGCCCCCGCCACAACCGCCTCCAGAGGATCCCCCTCGTCCTCACACACCACCCCACCAACCTCCAGATACAACGCATCATCCTCCGACACTTTCGCTATCTACAAACCGACCCCACCACTCAAGCCATTTTTCCACCCCCACCCTTGTCTGCCTTCCAGAAAGACCACGTTTCTGTGACTCCCTTATCCGCTCCACACTCCCCTCCAACCTCACCACACCTGGCACCCTCCCCCGCAACCACAAGAAGTGCTATCCTTGCCCCCACAACTCCTCCCTCACCCATATCCCAGGCCTCAAGATGATTTTCCATATCAAGCAGATGTTGACCTGCACATCTGCCAATGTGGTACATTGTATCCATTTTAACCGGTGTGGCTTCCTCTACTTTGGGGAAACCAAGCAGAGGCTTGGTGACCGCTTTGCAGAACACCTCTACTCGGTTCACAACAAACAACTGCACCTCCCAGTCGCAAACCATTTTAACTCCCCCTCCCATTCCTCAGATGACATGTCCATCATGGGCCTCCTGCAGTGCCACAATGATGCCACTCGTAGGTTGCAGGAACAGCAACTCATATTCCGCTTGGGATCCCTGCAGCCCAATGGTATCAATGTGGACCTCATAAGCTTCGAAATCTCCCCTTTCCCCACTGCATCCCAAAACCAGCCCAGTTCTTCCCCTCCCCCCGCCGCATCACACAACGAGTCCAGCTCGACCCCTCCCCCCACTGCATCCCAAAACCAGCCCAGCCTGTCTCCGCTTCCCTAACTTGTTCTACCTCTCACCCATCCCTTCCTCCCACCTCAAGCCGCACCTCCATTTCCTACCTATCACCTCATCCCGCCTCCTTGCCCTGTCCGTCTTCCCTGGACTGACCTATCCCCTCCCTACCTCCTCACCTATACTCTCCTCTCTACCTATCTTTTTTTCTCTACATCTTCCGTCCGCCTCTCCCTCTCTCCCTATTTATTCCAGTTCCCTCTCCCCATCCCCCTCTGTGATGAAGGGTCGAGGCCCGAAACGTCAGCTTTTGTGCTCCTGAGATGCTGCTTGGCCTGCTGTGTTCATCCAGTTCCACACTTTGTTATCTTATATCCAAATATGTCTTTTTCTTCATTAGCCAGCGCAACACATACATTTTACATTAACTCTAATTATGCAGTCACTACTACAGTCTATTTCAGTCTGTCTTTGCCCCACCACTGAACACTTCCATCTTCCTTCGGCAAAACCACGAAATTGCCTCAGCAATTAAGCCTGGACATATTTAAACAGATCCACACCAAGCCTTTGGTTAAGATGGTTTCATCTTTGTTACTAACGTTATCACTGCTACAACTTTTTACATTAACTTCTGCCATTTCAAGCCAACTGCCACTTTCAAGTCCCAAATTCTGAAATTCAGAACTTCTCTGTCTCTCTCTCTCTCTAGCTCTTTCTTCTGCTTTTAATCATAACTCAAACCTTTCATTTCTTTTTCAGTTTCAAGCTTTTTAAAGATTTTGTTCATTGTTCTCTGCATCTTTCCATCCCTCTGTTTTGACTTCTGCCTCCCCTTTTGTTCTTCCTCTTTCCATTGCCATTGTCATCTCAATCAAACTGCTTCATTTGCAATAGGATTTTAGCTTTTTCCAAGTATTGGGATTGCATTTCTTGCAAAATAAGTGTTACGCTATCACTGCAATTTCCTCCCTTGTCCTCACAACAAAGGCAACCCCTACCTCTGCTCATCTATCAATTCCACAAGCTCTGTCTTCTTCATGTTCTGTAAGCCACTCCGAGTGATTGCTCTCACACCCAGGAAACTCTTAAGCTCTCATGAAGCCATTGTGACACAACGCACTCCCTGTTTAAATGAATCAAATGCTACATTTAAAAGAGAATATGAATAGTCTCCAATCACTGTCTTTCAGTCCAATAATTCTAAACCCAAGACCAATTTAAAGATCTTGATCTCAGACGAGACTCAATTTTGTTTTGAATCAGACTGGCCTCCTAGTTCCCACGATATAGTAAGGAAATAGCTTAAACACGAACATGCTCTTTGTGTTAAGGTGATGTGAGATTTTTTTTTGTCAGATGCAATCTGATGTGTCCACCATCAGGCTTCTAGAAAAAGATACTAAATTGTTACAAAACAATTCAAACACAAATGAAAAGACTACTGAATACTGAAGAAGATAATATATGAATTAACTACGAAT
The DNA here is from genome assembly GCF_030684315.1 of Stegostoma tigrinum. Classification (NCBI taxonomy): domain Eukaryota; kingdom Metazoa; phylum Chordata; class Chondrichthyes; order Orectolobiformes; family Stegostomatidae; genus Stegostoma; species Stegostoma tigrinum. Next base: position 8,332,633 of record NC_081400.1, read on the forward strand.
GAGCAACTGTTCCAGAGTTTCAGACTATTTTCCCCAGAGGACACATATCAATGACGACATCACTTAGGTTTAAGGTAAAAGGGGATCAGTTTAAATGAAATGTGAGAGGCTTTTTCTTTCGACAGAGGTTGAAAAGTACCTGGAACGTGCGAGCAGAGGATGTTGTGGAGGATCAAAATTTGAGGGTCATCTTGGCAGATAAATGGACAGGTAGGGAAGAGAGATATAGGCTGAGTAGAAGCTAAAGATGTTTTTTTTGGTTTAGAAAGGCATCCTGTATTGGCAGGACCTTGTTCGAGTGAAGGCCTGTTCCTGTATTGTACTGTTGGTTCTTAACACAAGGTCAAGTGCCGATAAAAACAGCGACACACACGTAATAATGGTGGTAAGTGGAATGGTGACATTTATGTTACAGTAGACGGCATATAGATTTTGTTATGTTATTATACAATTTTATAAGATCAGATTCCCTACAGCGTGGAAACAGGCCCTTCGGCCCAAAAAATTCACACGGCCACTTGAAGCATCCATCCAGACACATCCCCCTACAATGCACACACCCCTGAACACGACAGGCATCTTTGAACTTTGGGAGGAAACCCATGCAGACATGGGGAGAATGTGCAAACTCCACACAGGCAGTCGCCCTAAATTGGAATCAAACCTGGGTCACTGACACCATGAGGCTGCAGTGCTAACCACTGAGCCACCGTGCCGCCTTAATGCTGATCAGATTACACTTGAAGCCTGTGTTCTTGGAATAGTGCATGTGGCAAGCAGCTGAAGGACCGTGGACATTCCAAGGAATGCTCATATTAGACTCAAAAAGGTAGCACTGCTTCTCTCTCCACAGGCACTGCTGGACATATTGTGTTTCTGTGTGACCAAAAATAAAGCAAATCATTTGATTGACATGGAATACAATACAGTAAACTCATTCTCTGCCTCTATGACAATGATAGTGAGAGCAGTGTGTCGACTGCATGCAGATATAAATTTCACAAAAATCATTTGTAAGTAACACACAAAACTGTAATTAGTAACGGTTAGCAATGTAAAGTTAGCAGTCTCCAGACAGCAGAATAAACTAAATGTTCTATTCTAATTTTCTGGTAATTTCTGGTCTTGAGATGTATTGTTATTCTTCCAATATTTCAACATTCAACACACTTCAACAGACCCTGTAATCTACCTTTGATGGTGCAAAATATTACATATATCCATATGAAACTTTGCATCAACTCAAACAAAGTAAACATTTTGAATTCTGACAAATTATTGGTCTTATCAACAGTGTACGTATACTTAAAAGGATAATAACAAGAAATAAAACTGTCCTCAGTAGCAGGTGAATCTTTACAACTTTGATCATTTCCATGTTGGAATGGTAATTCATTCATGACAGTTGGATATCAGATTGGTGAAGTATAGTGAAATCTTCAATTGGTGGAACAGATCCGTGTTCCAGGTTTCATTGTGTTTCCTCCTCACATGAATTAAACATTCACCTCTACACAAATGGGTCATAAAATACAAGGACACAACACAAATTTAGGAAAACATTTCTTTGAAAATTACTGAAGCACACTTCTTAGGTGGCTTCCCATTCAGAGAAAACATGCCACATGTTCTTCAAGTCATGAATGCCCCGTTCATCAAAGTATTGGATCTTCGTTAAATTTCAACGGAGCATAAAAAGTCTGGATAACAAATCAGAAACTATTATCAGAAACTTGGGAGCAGGGAACAGCAATTCAACATTTGTTTAACAACTTCAGTTAAGAGTTATAGAGTCATAGAGTTATACACTGCAGAAAAGGCACTTCGGCCCAATGGGTCTATACCAGCATAACTACTGCTGATTACACTTCCTTGCGCTTCTCTCATATTGCCGAATTTCCTCCAATTTTGTAAGGATTGCAATCTCCACCATTTCCCCAGGAAGTGCATTCCCGATTCCCACTGCCTTCTGCCTAAAAAGGTTTTGCTTTATTTTTCTGAAACGCCCCACGAATTATCGTGACCCTCTCATGATTGACAATCTCAATCAAGGACATTTCTGCTCTCTATTCTGCCTGCACACACCCCTCATAAACTTATACACCTCAGTCGTATACCCTCTCGGTCTGCTAGACTCTTCAGAAAACAATTCAAGCCTGTCTAATTACATCCCACAGATCAATTTCTCCAACCCAGGCAACATACCAGTGACCTCCTATGTACCCCATCGAATGATATCACATCCTTCCTGTAGTGAGCTGACCAGAAATGCACATAATACTCCAAATGTAATCGAACTAACGCTTTGCAGAAGTCCAACATTAACTCCTTGAACGTATATGTACCACAAACCATGAACGTAAGCGTCCCTTATGCCTCCCTAACGGTCTTATTCACGTACTCTGCCTACAGCAGGGATCTGAGTCATTAACGCAAGATACTTCGCTTCTGCGAAGCTACACAATGTCCTGCAATTAACTAAATATTCCCTCAACTTGTTTCTTCTTGAAAAGTACATCAACCCAAACTGGTCAGAGTTAAATATTATTTGCCAAACCTGTGTCCCAATGAATAAACTATCTATACCCTCCTGCAAACGTCAATCATTTTCTTCAATATTAACCACATTACTAATTTTGGTGTTGGCTGCAAACTTATTAAAGATCTCCCCCTAAACCCCACCACACATACGCACACTACATTTTCATCTATATCATGTGTGTACAAACAATAAGGTTTATAATACTGATCCTTGCATTCCACCACTGGACACCGGCCTCCCATAATTCGAACTGTTTTCCAGCACAAGCCCAGTTTGTGTCCATCCCGCCAAGTGTCCCTGTACTCCGTGAGTTTTAATCTTATCAATTATTCTCCCATGTTAGGCTTTCCCAAAACCTTTGCAAAGAACAATATAAAACACAACTACTGATCGTCCCCCATCTACACTCTTGATGATATTTTCTGAAAGAATCTAACAAATTTAATTGGCATGACCTCCCTCTGAAAAAGACATACTGACTATGTTTAAAGAACCCATGATTCTCCATATGGGTATTAATTCTGTCTCTCAGAAAATTTTCCAAAAGTTCCCTATCACTAACATATGATTCAGCACCTGTTTTTCTGGTTCATTGCTACCACCCTACATAAAATGTGGAACCACATTAGCATCTTCCAGTCCACTGGCACGTCATCTGGAGCCAGATAGCAATTGCAAATTTGTGTAAGAGGCCCTGAAATTACCTCCCTTATCTCCCAGAGCAGCCCAGGATGAAATTCATCCAGGACTGGAGATTTGTCCGTTTTCAGCCTGACACAGCCTTCTTCAACACTCTTCCAGTGTCTGTTGGATTCAAACACAGGTTGCCCCCTTGGTGCCGAATGAACCTCCCTCTTTCACTGCTTAACCGCTTCCCTTTAAAATACTGAAATAAAACAGGGGTTTACAGTCTTGGTCATTGAGCCAGTGTGTATGCTTGCAGACATTTCGTCACCCTGTCAGATAAGATCAGCGTGGCTCTGGTGAAGTGTTAGTGTTCTGGCCCATTTGTTACTTATATGCTTCCGTTCGGCACAGGAAGCAAGTCTGCAAACTCAGCCACGACCAAAATACAAGCCTTCTCAAAAAAAAGTTTAAAATTCAAAAATTAGCGTTCTCACTAATTCTCTTCGTAAGTTCTCCTCCATGCCCCCTTTTTTGTGCTTCTAGTTATTCTATTAAGTTCCCTCCTGCACTTTCTGTATTCCTCTAGGGCCGCAACTGAATTTCTCCTTTTGAACTTGCTAAAAGCTCCACACATTTTCTTTATTCAGCTCTGAACATATTGCTCTTATATTACCCTCTAACTGGTATATGTTTGACTTGTACTCTCCCCAGCTCAGTTTTCAATACCTCCTACTGCTGTGCTGTAGGCCTACTTGAAAAGAGCTGCTCCCAGTCACTTTTGGCCAGATCCTGCTTTGCTTTAATAAAATCTGGCTTCTCCCAATCCAGAGCCATAGCTTGAGGGCTGTTTCTTCCTTCTCCAGAACAAATTTGAATCATATTTTGTGACGGCCTCTATTGCTCAAATGTACCCCCAGTCCCACAAAGAACACGTCTTACTTCTTTCCCAACAGCCGATTCAAGCAGTGTACCATTCCTTGTACCGCATAAATCAAAAAGCTCCCCTCGACTGGTTTCAAGAAATCCGTTCCCTCTAAACCCTTAATGCTATGACTATCTCAGTTTATGTTGTGAAGGATGAAATCTCATTGTATAATTTTGTAATTATTACTCTTACACGCTTCTTACTTTGTTGTGACTCTTTGGGCCCTATTATACACATCCATTAAAGTAACTGGCCCCTTAACATTTCCTACAGAAGATTGCTATATCCCGTACTCTTATAAATTGCAATTGATCATAACCAAAAAGGAAAGCTCCCTCACCCACCCTCACTTTGGAACATGCACAGAGTGAACTGTTCTGTGAACAGAACAGTTCTCTGTTTTCACCCAATGATATGCTTTTAACAATCTAGTTATTTCAACGAGATCATGTCTTTATCTTCTTTTTATGCAGGAATATTCTTCGCACCTGTCTTGTCGATTCTCAGAATGCAAAAAGAAACAAAATGCTGTCATCACAGGACTGAATGCTTATTTTGTAGATCTGTGTAATTTTGAGGATATCTCGATCTATGTTTTTCAATGATTTCACTTCTTTCAAAATGGAAAACTGTGCCACATCGTATTGATCGCAATTAAATTTTCGGTCGACTTATGTCACTGTAACTGTTACTATTAAACGTTTTCTAAAACTAGTGTAAGGAAAACGCACGCCTTGAGAGAAAATTTATGTCGGTTTTCATGCACTTACCTCGTGGTTTGAATCACGTGTTTGAAAATCTGCTGATTCCTTATCTGTGTTCCAGTTGCCTGATGTAAAGTAAATAGCCAGTTTGTTAAAGAAATGTATGGCTGATTGGGTTAATTAACATGAAAAGTCAAAAAGCACAAAACGCATGTGTAGATCACAATGAATGTGTAGCACGAAGGTTCACTTCCTACCTGGGCCGCAATTTCCATAGATACATCCACCAACGACAATTAATATCATGACGAGGGAAATCAATGGCAACGTACTCCCATAAAACATTAAAGAACAAGCGATATGTTGCGACTCTGAAGAAGGCAGGGCTGTGATTAAATATAAACAAATTAGGTATCCAATACTTACAAGCAACTCAAGAGACCCATCAACGTCAATCCAACCTGCTCATTGTGCAATCCACAAAACCCCCGCAGTAAATAATGTAACCCTTAAAGTTAGACGCAAGACCAATAAAGTAGCACAAAGACAGAATGAGACACTCAGAGGCAAAAGAAGGTAGAGACACATCTGAAACAAAACGTTCGTCATATAGAGCGACATAAATTTGGAAACATCATCCTGTTGGGCACAGAAGGAGATTATTGAGTCCTCCAAATAATGCTACACCGAACCACGTTGAACTAATTACTTGGATCCCTCTCGGCATACGTCTATCAACCCGAATCGAATCCGGAATTCAGCCCGTCTCCTAGAATTAAAGTACTTCAAGGTTCACAATGTTTTTCCACCTGTCACTTAATTTCTCATTCGGATTTTCCGTTTGATATGACTTGCAGCGTACATGTATTTGTGTCCACTGAACATTTATGGAAGATCCATTGCCACGATTTCCTGGTACATGCTCAATGTCCTTTCAGCATTTAACTGTATAAGTAGGTGTTTAGAGAAACTGTGTTAAATATTATCGCCTCCAGTTTCATAAACCGTTACTTAAGTAGCCCTCTCCAAATTTCTAATATTTCACCACATGCTTTGAAACAGTCAATCTTTCTCCAATCCCCAGTCTTCGCTTTCAGTGATAGCCGTAAGACATAAAAGTGGAAGTAATGCCGTTCAGTCATTAGTCCACTCGATCCTCATTTAATCATGAGAATTTCAGCTCCACTTGTTTGATAACTTATTTTTTAATAGATTGAGGAGGCTTTTAGCAAGTTGGAAAAACCATTTCCGAAACAGACAGAATAAAGGGGCTGTTTGACACCACGTGATCAAGAAAAGCCAAAAAGAATGAAGCAAGCTCAATCAGACTGATCAGGGTGTCAAAGACAGAAGGGAAGCATGGACATTACTATTCCTAACACTAAATTATGGATAATATGTGAAAAATGTTGATTTAATAAAACTTGGAACACGATGAGTAGATATGCTATTGTTGTAACAAATAGATAAACCCGTACTATATAAAACTCGTTTTAAAAATTCTACGATGAGAACAAAACAGAATGCCTGAACCAATGGAAAAAAAATGGAAAAACAGTTGCTGTTGCTGTTCTGAAAGAGGAAGTCGGTCAATGAAACCAGTAGAATGAATCGACTTCGACATGATCTTTCCACTTCTGAGGCAAGACCAGTCTCGAAGAGATCAATATAACTGCGCAACTCTAATGAAAGCGAATCTGAAGTATGATGAAGCGAAGGAGGTTGGGTGAGTTGGAAACTCGGGCGTCGATAGAAAGCATAAAGCTTTCTTAAATATGCACGAGAGAAAGGGATGCGAATGCAGGTGCGGCTAATAAAAGTACTATCAAAATAAATATTTGGGAGGAATCTAGAGAGAAATTAGAGCTCTAGTTCAAATTTATTATCGTTTTAATCACAGTATGTCTTTTCCAACGCGAATGCTATGATAAATAGAACAATATTCATAGGCATTAATAAGAAATGTAGCGAAATGGGAAAAAATTTATTATTTCCCATTTTAATCAACAAAACCTCAGATTCGTTCATTATACCCTGCTTTATGTGCAAATAGCCTGCTTCAATAAATTATGATAAGAATTGAGAAAACTAAGGAGTGTAAGGCTGAGTTATCTGAAAGAAGTAAATATCTGGACAATCAGACGTCGATGCAAAGAATGGGAAGACTTTGAAGATGAAAGGTCATAAAGTCGCAATAAGCTCTAATGTTGGCACTAAACGTAATCATTAATTGTTGTTGCCAATACTTACCTTTCTGATATGAGATACTTTCACTGTTATGGATTGCAGTTGAGCTGATTTGAACTGAGCAAGTACAGACAGCGCCATATTTCCAAGCTTCTGCCGGGACTCTGATGTGACTCCTGATACTGTAGACTCCAGTGGAGTCCAATGCCGCAGAACCTGTCCAACCCTCGGCATCCCAGGTGGATATATTCCAGTCGATGGGAAAGTTATTAGCGATCACGTTGCTCACTAAACACATCAAAGGGAGAGTTTCCATGGAAACCATTTCTTGCAGCAGTGGAGATAAAAGAATTACGTTGGGAGGGCCTGAAGAGATTGGAAAGTCACATGAAATTATTGTTCAACATTGCTTTGTATCGATAGTGAAATCCGTCAATCTGTCTTTACTCTTACCTGTTATGACCAAGTGGGAACCATTTCCGAATATGAAGGTGTTAAGGTATGATTTCCTACCAGCACAGAAATATACACCTGAATCATTTCTCTGGACGTTGTGAATCACAAGAGTATAAACAGTCGATTTGTCATTAACTTGTCCAGAAAATCTTCCAGTTGGAGGGGCGTATGGGCTCACAAAGTAAACGAAATTCAGATTTCCTCGGACCATCTGTTTGTACCAGGGAACACCGCCCTTTGCATACCAGCTCGTGTGGCATTTCATCCTCACAGTGCTTCCAATGGAGACACTCTGAAATGCCGGACTTTGCAGGAGCGTTGTCTGAGCGACGGTAACTTTGAAAACAGAGCATGTCACAAGGTTTATCTGAAAACTGAAGTTTTGGTTCACGCAAATTTAATGGCTTAAGTGAAGCAAATATGATCATTGCGAGAATAAGCACCGATTCTAACCAGGAATTGGTATGTTAATACGTGCTAAAATACGTCAAACGCAAGAGGCAGGAAGAAAGAAAGAACGATCGAAAGCAAAAAAAAAAGAGCAATATCAGCCAGACATTCGTCAAATGCGGTCAACTATTGCAATTTAAGAAAACGTGCACTGACTTTTGCTCAAAGAAATATTCAGCAATAGCAATTCCATACTATCACAAAAGCTGTTTTCGTCATTTTGGTGAAAAGATCAGCATTGACACAAAACAGTTAAATAACTCCTCAACTTGTTTCCATGTACAATACACGAAATATGAAAAAAAGTTTATCTAATTTACAGATCTTCGATAATGTAACTCTTCACCAGTTAAATAATGTTTTTCTTTTATAGAATACTTCATTTAGTGCTTCACCTGGCCGGATTTCCCATTGGCCGTACGCCAGATATACCTTACAGTAGAAGAAAAATATCGAACCTGGCACAAGATAGCACAGCATACAGAGAGTTACGAGATCCATTGGATGAGGGTGAAGATCTCACTGTGAGATTTGAACAGTCTTATGTTGTTTGTGGAGCTCAATCTTGAGGCTCAGCTGCGGAAATTATCTGCAGCATTTAAAAATAGCTAGATGGAAAGTACAGACTCATTTACATGATTGCTGTGGGCTTCCTGTTCACACGTTAAGCATCCACATAGAGATCTGTTAGCAAAAATCAATCGATCCTTGTGCAGGTTGTAAATATTTTAGCTTGGTAAGACATCACACTAAATGAGCAGACTGCCTGACTCATTCCGTCTTGATTCGGCTCCACCATGCCATCAAGGGTTAATTGTCCCTCATTCCAGGCTTCATTTCGGATGTTAAAATAAGACACGGACAATATGCCATTCCATAACTTTAAGTTCAAAGTAAATGTCAGTCACAGTGTCTGTGTTGGAGTAATGCAATATATTCCGACGTTGTCTTTCAGCTGAGATACTAAACCCAGGTAGGTTTTCGGTATTTCAAGACATTGTAAGCATCACCCGGCCTAACATTATCAAACGTTGCAGGTGAATTTCTCTGATTTACTTTGGGTAAAAGTTCTCCACTCGCAGCAGTGCTAAAAAAAACAAATAAATTAGAGTGTTATTTGACTTCATTTTATAATAAATTGCTGGCTTATGCTTTGCATTGAGATAGTGATGATAATTAAATTCATGCAACCTTGTTGGGAAGGTACTTTGAAATATCTTTGATGAATGCATTGTAATCTGCCTTACATTTCAACAGTGTTTTCCTCCTTGCTGTTACAAACATTCATTCCAACATAATAGGCAACTCGAATCGATTGTTAGCGTACAGTTGGAGGCGAAAAGTTTATTTTGATGATAGTGGTACAGTAAACAATATAAGCTGCAACAAAAAGGTAAGTCATTCATGTCTTAGATCAAGAAATGAACAAGTTGCTTGACTGACACAATAGGTTGCATGTGTACAAAAATGATTATATTTGTGACACATAAGCTGACTGTTGGCTATTGTTGTCTCACAAAACAAAACACAGATGAATAATGCATTTGATGTCAGTTTGGAATGTTATGTTTGCTTTATATAATGAATTACAATAACACTGCCTAGAGGAAGAAAATAACAGATAATTTATTCAAATCTCAGGTTGTATTTAAGAAAAGCAATTGATAGTTCCATTCACTGTATTCCTGAGCGTGTGCTCGTTAAAAACTAGTGATTCCTTAAATTATGCTTGATAATCAATACAAAGAATTATTTAATTACTGTTCCAAGTGGTTTTATGCGCAATGTCAATAGGCTTTTTGAAAAGCCTGCTGTTGGCTGTTAAATGACACACCAGTGATTATATTTACAGTTAGTTGCTATATTCTGTTTAATATCATCATTTGGGGGAATCCAATTTTATATCAATATGAAAGTCAATTGATCTGCTACAGTTAAGTCTTAAAGTGGACTTTATCATCCATAACCAGAATGCCAAATTACAATACTTTTCTATATGAGAACATAGCTAATGCACAAAGGGAAAACAAAGTAATTTAAGTCTTACATTGAAAATAACAAAACAATATATACAATTCAACTGAGCTTGGCAAATCAGACAGTTATGAATAGCATCAGATAGATTGTTGAATGTGCACTATAATGAATCTAAGCAGGGATTCAAGCACACAAAGATATACTTCATTGGTCAAATCAATGTTCACAGTACAGTGTGAGCATGTATGCTTCTTTCGTCATGAGAATCAGCACATTGGTGTCATGGAAGTATCATTTTCGAAATGAGGCAGATAATTAGGCACACAGTTTTGGAAATTTTCACTTAATTCTCAAATATGTCATTGAAACAAGAACACAATAGGCCAGGATGGTATGTACAACCCAGAAGAAAATTCAAAAACTGTGCGAACATATGTGAAGGCAGATAGTGGCACTGTTAATAGTGCAAACTTTGTTATTTAATACATACATGATGATATCATATGTTAGTAGTCCTGCACTGCAGGTTAATTTCTTTCAGCCTCGTTTTTCAATCCCATTGTCACAGCTGTTAGAAATTAAAGAACAATGGACACGGCCATTATCCATAACAAAAGTACAGGCGAAAATGTGCAGAAGGATTAATTGAGAGGTGAAGTTGAGGAATCTTCCAAAAGACACAGAGTGAAATAGATTGCGCAATAAGAAACAAACATGGCATAATATGGGGAAATATCAACTTGTCCACTTTGATAAATATGAAAAAAATAAGCAGAGAGAGGGTTTAAAGATTCTGGTGGAACTTAAAAACAAAAGGATTGCAGGATCTGGAAATCTGAGAAAATGCTGAAGAAACTCAGCAGGTCTTGTAGCATGTGATGGCATAAAAGTCACTGTTTTTCTGTTCAAGTCCAGTGATCGTTTGAAGGAAATGAAAGTAGTTGGGAATGGGTGGTGTTTATGTTTATGGTGGGGTGAGTCGGGGGCCACGGGTAACTGGTAACCACACACGGACACATTGCCCAGAAAAAGAGGCAGGACAATATGGAACAAAGACATGGCTTCTAATTAGACAAGACAGAGGTTAATAGTGGATGAGTGATGACAAGAAGTGGTGGCATGGTGGCTCACTGGTTAGCACTGTTGCCTCACAGCACCATGGAGCTGGATTTGCTTCCAGCTCTCGGTGACTATCTCTGTGGAGTTTGCAGGTTCTCCCTGTGTCTTCGTGGGTTTCCTCCAGGTGCTCCGGTTACCTCCCACAGTCCAGAGATATGCAAGTTTGGTGGATTGACCATGCAAAATTGCCCAAAGTGTTCAGGAATGTCTCGATTAGTGGGGCGAGTCTGGGTGAGATATTCTGAGATCAGGTTGGGCTGAAGGGCCTGTTTCCATACTTTAAGGATTCTATGATAATTGCAAATGGCTCAAAGTGAGTTGATTGCTGGGAACAGCCCGTACAAAACAGGGCCTAGTGTTATGATAACACGGAGCAGGAAAGCTTGACTTTTTGGGACAGGACCCTGCTTCAGAAAAAGCTTTCCTGCTCATCTGATACTGCTTGGCCTGCCGTGTTCATCCAGCCTCACACTGCGTTATCTCAGATTCTCCAGCATCAGCAGTTCCTGCTATCCTTGGAGGATGGTGTGAACTTTCTGAAACTGTGGTGCAGAATTTTGTGTCTTGAAGACTGAAAAGTACCTCGGTGCAAAATAACATGTTGTTCATTCGATTTGCACTGAGTCTTGCAGAAATACTGCAACAGGCCTGAGACACAAATCTTGAAGTAGAAACATGGAGGGCTATTGAATTGAGTGGCACTTGGAAGCTATGGGTTTTTTTTAGTTTGGCAAGAGCAAAAGTGTTCGACAAAGTGTTCAACTAGTCGTTTTTGTCTTCACTACAGTGTACAGGAGAACATGATGTGAGCAGCAAATGAGATGGAGGCAAATTGTTGCTTCAACTGAAAGATGTGCCTGGGCCCTTGAACGGTGAGGAGGCAGGAGGCAAATTGAGACGTTTTGCACCATCTGCATGGGAAGTTTTACCATTGTTTAGGAGTGGAACTGGTGTCAGGGAGGAACAGTTTCTGCGAATGTTGTTGGTGGATGTAAGATGAAATATGGGCCTGAAGCAATATCCTGCCGCAGGTGGTGGAAATGGTAACATGTGATCCTTTGGATACGGAGATAGGTAGGTAGAAAGAGAGGACTAAGGGACCATATCTTGGCCGTGATTGGATTGGAGAAGAGTAAGGGAGGTGTGCAGGGAATGGATCAGAGATATCTGAGGTGTGTCTCGACGAATGTGACAAGGATTCTACAGTTGAAGAAAACAGTTAAAATTTTTGAGGTTCACCTTTTATCAGATGGTTTCATCAGAACAGATGTGCCAGAGATGGCAATTCTGGGAAAACGGAATGGTTGTCCTGACAAGAACCGTGGTATCAGAGTGTGTACTAAAGGACGGGACTCAGTGGGTTTGTAATGGATGAGAGTGGCCATTTTATCACCAGATACACAAATGAAGATGTCAAGAAAGGGACCAGTTGAAAGTAAGAGAAGGGTAGAAATTGGAATCAAAATTTACGTTGTTTTTTTTTCCAATTCTGCATGAAGGATGAAAACAACACTGACGATGTCATTGATACACCACAGGAAGAGTTGTTGGTTGTGTCCTGAGTAAGACTGGATTAAGAAGTGTTCCATTTAACCCAAAAAGAAACATGCATATCTGGTGCTCATGTGCAAGTCTTTTACCTGAAGAAATGAGAGGAGTTAAAGGAGAAGTTGTCCAAAGTGAGGACAACTAGGTCAGTAGAAAGAGAGGACTACGTGACCATAACGCTGTCGTGATTGGATTAGATAGGGGTAAGGACAGTTGTGCAGGGAATGGATCAGAGATATCTGAGGCCTGTTTCGACGAATGTAATGAGGAATCCTCAATTGGCCTTTTAGAAGAGCATGGTGGTGCAAGGGAGCATACCACTCAGGGAAGAAGCGGAAACCCATCAACCTTGATGGAAATGTAGGTGGAATGCATTTCCTTTGTGAAGATGAGGTACCTGATAGTCGCAAACTGGAAATTTTGAGACAGACGTATTGGCTAGATTATGATTTGCAGATGTAGGTCAGAATAGGCTGGATTAAAAAAAGAAATGAGGTAAGGTCGGACGAAATAAGTTCTGTGGGGTAGGAACAGGCTGAAACATTGGGTTTTCCAAGGCAGTCGTGTTTGTGAACTTCTGTTAGAAAGTAGAAGGACCATGAGATGGGCAGCTCTGAGGCAGTGATACTCAGCTGAGATATAGTTACTGTAGGCGGCCTGAGAGCTGGTGCTCAGCCTCAGCAAGGTAGTAGTCAGTTTTCCAGAGAACAACACCACTCTTGTCAACTGGCTTGATTACGGAGTCAGAGTTGGATTTAAGAGCACAAAAAAATGCTGACAATAGAGGAAGATCGTTGAAACTGGTAACAGGACCCGGGAAAAATCACGAGTCAAGTGTAGGTCAGGTCAGGATGGCATGGTGGTTCGCATTGCTTCGGAGCAGCACCAGTGACCTGGGTTCAATTCCACTTTCGGGCGAGTGACTTTGTGGAGTTTTCATATTCTTCACATGCCTGCGTGGGTCTTCTTTGGATACTTCTGTTTTCTCCCACAGTCCAAAGGTTGTTACTTAATGCGGATTGGCTGTTGGAGTTGCTGAGTTACAGCGACATGTTGGGGAATGGGTTCAGGGTGTGATTCTATTTGCAGGGACTGTCTGGATTCAAAGGGCTGAATGGTGAGATTCCACACTGTATGACTGTATGAAGAAATCGGCGATCATAGGAAGAGGTCCTTTTGGTGGGAGAGTGTTGGAGGTGGGTGAAGTATTCTGTTGGACGGGCAGAGTAGTAGCCCTATCAAAAGAGTGATGAAGGTGACAAAACAAAAGTTCAATGTCATGTCAAACCCAACATTCAGAGAGTTGGGGGTGTGAAGGGATAAAGGAACTGGCTGCTGGGATGTTCAGTGAGGGATTAAGGCAGGAGATTATCGTGAGGTCTGCGGAAATGCTGCCAGCAGGTGAAGGAACACAGGAAAACGAGCAGGCATTCAGCATGTCTCGCCTATTTTGCCATTCATTGAGATCATAACTGATCTGTGGCCTGGCGTAATTTACCTGTCTTTGGCACATATCTCATAATGCTTTGATGAGCAAGAAGTTGTGCATCTCAAACTTCATATTAACAACTTTACCAACCGTTTTTGAAAGAGAGTTCAAACAGCTGACAAGTTTTGTGTGCAGAATTGATTTCTAACATCCCACCTAAACGGTGTGGCCCTATTTTGTAGACAGTGCATCCTAGCCAATCAGTGGAGAGAAATATATTTTGATTTGCCCTGTCTTTTCCTGTTCATATCCCGGAGACATCAATCAGAACGTCACTTAATTTTTCTGAATTCGTGGCAAAACAGATCTAATTTGTATAATCGCTACGTATATCAACAAATAGCATGGAAAATAAACCAGGCATTGGATGTTGTCAGAGAGATGCTTGTTTAAGAACAGTTCAAAAATTCACTGCCGGAAGTAATGAGAAGTTACGTGGAAGAACAGAGAGTTAACGCTGCAAGATTGGCAGCTGAAATGGTCAATGATTGTGAGCTAGTTCATGAATCAAAGTTTGGCTTACCACATCAATTTCAATCCGTGAGGGAAGCAAGTTGGGAAAAGAGAAATTTTCAGGTGGCAGGGGAAAAGGTGATAATAGACAATAGGCAACAGGTGCTGGAGTAGGCCATTTGGCCCTTCGAGACAGCACCACCATTCATTATGATCATGGCTGATCATCCACAATCAGTATCCTGTTCCTGCCATATCCCCATAATCCTTGATTCCACTATTTTTAAGAGCTCTGTCTATCTCTTTCTTGAAAGCATCCAAAGAGTTGGCCTTCACTGCCTTCTGGGGCAGAGCATTCCAAACATCCACCATTCTCTTGGTGAAGAAGTTTTCCCTCAACTCTGTTCTAAATGGCCTACTCCTTATTTTTAAACTGTGTCCTCTGGTCCTGGACTCACCCATCAGCGGAAACATGCTTCCTGCCTCCACAGTGTCCAAGCCCTTAATAATCTTACATTGTCTCAAACAGATCCCCTCTCATCCTTCTAAACTCAAGAGTATGCAAACCCATTCCCTCCAATCTTTCAACATATGATAGTCCCGCCATTCTGGTAATTGACCTTGTGAACTTACGCTGCACTTCCTCAACAGCATGAATGTCTTTCCGCAAATTGGGAGACCAAAACTGCACACAATACTCCAGATGCGGTCTCACTAGGGCCCTGTACAGCTGCAGAAGGACCTCTTTGCTCCTATACTCAATTCCTCTTGTGATGAAGGCCAGTATGCTATTAGCTTTCTTCACTGCCTGCTGTACCTGCATGCTTGCTTTCATTGACTGATGTGCAAGAACACCTAGATCTCGTTGTACTTCTCCTTTACCTAACTTGACTCCATTGAGATCATAATCTGCCTACCTGTTCTTGTCACCAAAGTGTATAACCACACATTTATCCACATTAAACTGCATCTGCCATGCATCCGTCCACTCACCTAGCCTGTCCAAGTCACCCTGTATTCTAATAACATCCTCCTCACATTTCACACTGCCACCCAACTTTGTCTCATCAGTAAATTTTCTAATATTACTTCTAATGCCTTCATCTATATCATTAATATATATCGTAAACAGCTGCGATCCCAGCACTGAACCTTGTGGTACCCCACTGGTAACTGCCTGCTATTCCAAAAGCGACCCATTTAGCACTACTCTTTGCTTCCTGTCAGCCAGCCAATTTTCAATCCAACTCAGTATTTTGCCCCCAATACCATGTGCCCTAATTTTGTTCACCAATCTCCTATGCGGGACTTTATCAAAGGCTTTCTGAAAGTCCAGGTACTCTACATCCACTGGCTCCCCCTTATCCATCTTCACAGGTACATCCTCCAAAAAATTCCAGAAGATTAGTCATGCACGATTTCCCCTTCGTAAATCCATGCTGACTCTGACCTATTCTGTTACTGCTATCCAAATGAGTCGTAATTTCATCTTTTATAATTGACTCCAGTATCTTTCCCACCACTGATGTCAGGCTAACCGGTCTGTAATTTCCTGTTTTCTTTCTCCCTCCTTACTTGAAAAGTGGGACAACATTTGCCACCCTCCAATCCGCAGGAACTGATCCTGAACCTATAGAACCTTGGAAAATAATTACCAAAGCGTCCACAATTTCTAGAGCCACCTCCTTTAGTACCCTGGGATGCAGACCATCAAGTCCAGGGGACTTATCAGCCTTCAGACCTAACAGTCTATCCAACACCATTTCCTGCCTAATATAAATACCCTTCAGTTCGTCCATTACCCTTGGTCCTTCAGCCACTGCTGCATCTGGGAGATTACTTGTGTCTTCCCTAGTGAAGACAGATCCAAAGTACCCATTCAACTCATCTGCCATTTCCTTGTTCCCCATAATAAATTCACCTGTTTCTGACTTCAAGGGCCCAATTTTAGTTGTAACCATTTTTTTTTTCTTTTCACATACCTAAAAAAGCTTTTACTATCCTCCTTTGTATTTTTGGGCAGTTTCCCTTCATAGCTCATTTTTACTCTGTGTATTGCCTTTTTAGTTATCAGCTGTTGCTATTTAAAAGCTTCCCAGTCCTCCGGCTTCCCGCTCATCTTTATGTTATACTTCTTCTCTTTTATCTTTACACAATCCTTAACTTCCCTCGTCAGGCACGGCTGGCCCCACCACCCCTTAGGATCTTTCTTCCTCTTTGGTATGAACTGATCCTGCACCTTCCACGTTATATCCAGGAATACCTGCCACTGTTGTTCCACTGCCATCCCTGTTAGGGTATTGTACCACTGAACTTTGGCCAGCTCCTCCCTCATAGCTCCATAGTTCCCTTTATTCAACTGCAATACTGACACTTCCGATTCTCCCTTCTCCCTCTCAAACTGCAGATTAAAACTTAACATATGATGGTCACTACCTCCTAATGCCTCCTTTACTTTGAGGTCCCTGATCAAATCCGGTTCATTGCACAACACCAGATCCAGAATTGCCTCCTCCCGGGTAGGCTCCAGTACAAGAATCCATCTCGGAGGGACTCTACAAACTCCCTTCCTTGAGGTCCAGTACTGCCCCGATTCGACCAGTCTACCCGTATGTTGAGATCTCCCATAACAACTGTAGTGATGCCTTTGTGACAGGCCAATTTCAACTCTTGATTCAACCTGCACCCTACCTCCTGACTACTGTTTGGGGGCCTGTAGATAACTCCCATTAGGGTCTTTCTAACCTTAGAATTTCTCAGCTCTATCCATACTGACTCTACATCTCCTGACTCCATGACCCCGATCTCATTGTACGTCATAAAGATAGTTGACCACAGGTTATAAAGGAAACCGTCGAGGGGAAATCGAAGTCAAAACGTTCAGGTGTTTTCATGGCAATGAAGTCGGCAACATGTAGTCGTCAGTTTGGCAGATTAGAAGTATTGGGAAGAGGGACTTGGGAAAAGAGGATAATCCAGTGAATTTTGGTGAAGTGGAAAGTAAATCACAGTGGAGAGTATTTAACAGCACCAGAATGTACAATCTGGTCAAAGGTTTTTTGAGAACTAAGTGGTAGATCTCCACAAACATTTACTTATGAAGATAAGGCTTGCTCACATAAGCCAGCAAGAGCAGGTAAAGAAATTACAATTTTACGAGATAAGGGAGTATGTCAATGCTTGATGTTGAGAGATCAGGAAATATATAATTCAAAAGGACTATTGCCAGAAAGCATTGCTAATTCCATGGTGAGTCAAGCAGCGAGTCATCACATAAATTGAGGTTGGAGTGTCTAGTGATAAGTGGGAAAGTAGCAGCAGAAGTAGCAGTAGGAGTATTGGAAGTGCTGTCAGCTCCAGGAATACAATTTGCACTTGGTAATGATATAACTGGATCACAGGTGGGAGTGCTGCCTACTGTGATTGAAAACTTAGAGGAAAATCAGGCAACTGAGGTACTATAGGAAATGCACACTGGGGCTTTTCCTGACTGCATGGTAACAAGATCACAAAGCCACAGGCTGAAGGAGGAGGAGAAACCAAAGAATAAAGTTAAGGAAGTTAAATAAGAACCATCTGCGACCATGTTTGATGAAATGGTTGAGAAAGAAAAACAAAAACCTCTGGGGGACCAAGTCAATATTTTTAGTTTAGAGATTGTAAACAAATTACAACAGAACGGTGAAAAGCTGAAGCAGTTGCATTAAAAAGCAACACAGAAGAAGATTCTGAGTGTAACCCAAAACGTTACTATCTGAAAAATGATGTTTCAATGGGGAAATGGAGACATATTCAGGTGATGGAGAAATGGGCAGACATTCATCACGTTTGATGAGAGGAAAGGTTATTATGGCTTGCACATGAATTACCCAAATAAAATTATTTGGGAGTGAGCAATATTTTTAGCTGCCTGAAAACGTAAGGATGCATTTGAATTTTGCCAGAAGTGTCATACGTTTCAGTCAATTGAAAACCTCAGGCAGTGATAAAACGAACATCTCTCATGCCCATTCATGCATTTGAGGATCATTTCCAAAGGTCTTAATTGATCACGTGTGACCCATACATAAAACATAAATTTGGTGTTCGGTGTTTCTTGATCATAATCAATGTGCACACTGAATTTCCAGATGCTATTCCATTGCACAAGATAATGATGGATAAGGGTTACAGAAGAGTTACTCAAATTTTCCGCCAAATACAGGTTACCCACAGAGATACAATTGGATCATGTGTCACATTTTATGTAAAAAATACTCAAAAAAATTTTAGATAGCCTAAGAATAAAACAACTCAAAAACACTACTGACCATCTCGATTTGCAGGAAACATCAGAGCGGCAGCATCAAACTTTAAAGTTCATGTTGCAGTGTAACAGTTAAGACTTTTCAGAGGATAGAGGCAATGGAATTCATTTTGAAATAAAGGATGTACCAAAGGAATCTATCAAATTCAGCCATTTGAGTTTTGTTTTGGCATGAGGTAAGATGAACACTAATTAATTAAGGATAAATTAGTGAGTCAGAGCTCATAGACTGCATTTTCGGGCGTGTGTCAAATGTTAGGAAAAAGATTAAATTGAACAGGTGAGTGCGTGAGACAGCATTTAAAAGTAGCACAGCATGTGATGAAACAAGAAGCAGGCAAGAAATCAAAAGTTCGCAGCTTTTTGAGTGGAGTTAATGTGTTGGACTTATTTCCAGTGAACCTCTAAAAGCAATGAAACATCACAGAGTGTGTCATGTAAATATACTGAGATGGCATTTTATTCGGGAAAGAATGCAAAAGGAAGTGTGTTATTTGTTGCAACATAGAGTGTCAATGCTGCCACGTTAAGAAGTAATGTGTCTTTTATGAAGAGATATTGTAAGGCAGAGGTGACAAGCTTGTCTAAGAAAGTAAAATATTTGGGAGGCCTTGTTTTCTTTCACGTCAGAACAATGGAAGCAACCTGGATATGGCCAGCTGTCACCGAGCAGGTATTTCGGGTTTTGTCGCTTGTTTTTTTCTTTTCTTTTAGTTTTAAGCAGGGGCCTTTGGGGTCTGAAAAGACTTTGGAGCTTCAGTGAATGCCTCCGAGTTACTATTCTCTCTGAATCTTCTCTTGATGTTTGTCTTTTTCCTCCTGGATTGGAGAACCTCATGTGATAATCTGTGTCTGAAGTTGCCTTTTTTCCCAAAATGTCTGTTAATTGAATGTTATTATATTGAAACTCAAAATTAGCAATAGTTACTGTATCTATTATTTGGCTAAGTTTCTCAATGGTTCACACAAATTCTTCTTTAATCTGCATGTATTTTAACGTGAGTGTTTAAATAAGTTGTATTTTGCTGAATGTCAGTACCTTGACAAGTCACATTGCATCTGGAACACAAAAAATCAGATGTAACTTTTAAATAATAAGTAAAAAAGGCTCTAGGCTCTCTTGTTAAAATATTTTGAGGGGGTCTGGTCTGGTCCATAACACCAAGATAAGAGCATTCTGAATTGACCATTCTTCAAATTAAATTGGCCTTTGAGGAAGTTCTCAGAAATTGGGATAAACTGTTGAGTTACCTTCCAGAGGAAATTCAAAATGACCTGAAAGAGTTAATACTATTGCATGAGATGTCTGGGAATATGATGGGAATTACTAATATAATTATGCATAATGAAGACGGAGGAAATGCTGTTCTAATTAAACAACATCCTTGTGGACCTAACCCTCAGAAGTCGGTACAGGTTCAAAAAGAGGTTGAACACTTGCTCATAGACAACATAATCAAAGTGAGTTACAGAGACTGGAGCTGACCCATACCAATGGTGCTTAAACCAGATGGTAGCCAATGATTATGTGTGAACAGTCAAAAAGTCAGTGTAGTTCCAAATTCAGATTCATATCCTATTCCACATTCAGAAGACTGCATTGATAAGATGGGACAAGCAATTATGGCTCGAAGCGGGCATACCGAAGTGAAAATGGCATGAATCTTTATCTGAAAGAATGACATTGGCCACGCCAATTTAAAGTCATACCATTTAGCATGAAAAATAGACTGCCATATTTCAAAGACTATACAAAAAAGTCATTTCTGGATGGCCAATTGTATGAGACACATCGCCAATATGGTGACTTCTAAGCATTTGGGGCGTCTGTTGGAATTGTGTGATCAACTTTGGAAAGCAGGCCAGGCAAGATCAACCTGGTTAAGAGTAATTTCACAAAATACAAAGTCACGTTGCGAGGACATGTTATTGGGCCTGGGCAGATGGCCGCACAGAATGTCGAAACAAAATTTTCTGGGGAGTTTTCCATACCATCATCGAAGATGGACGAACTAAAATTCCTGAGATTGCATGGGATTTATCAGATGTTCATGTGATAATTGAGTAGTGTGGTCAGCCCATTGACAAATTTACTGAAGAAGTGCGGAATATTTCAGTGGGCAGTCGACTGGCAGAAGGCATTTGACAGCCTGAAAGCTGTGTTAACCAGTGCCCTAGTGTTATCCAAATCTAATTGTGCAAAGCCTTTCGGGGTCGCTATCTATGCGAGTGATATAGGTGTTGATGCTGTGCTCTTACTAGAAGACGATGAGAAGATAGAAAGACATTTTGGGTATTTTTCCAGAAAAATGAATACACAACAGAAATATTCCATGATAGAGAATGAAACCTTGAGCCTGATATTGTGTAACATCATTTCAACATTTGCATTGCCAGTAATTTGCCTGATACAATTATACATACTGATCATAATCCATTAAAGCTTTGGAGAAATTTAAGGGGAAAAATTCCACACTGTTTTGATGCTGCTTATTATTGCAGTTATTGCAATTTGAACATTATATACATGGCAGTACGAGCAAACATAATTGACAGTGGATTGTCATGAATTTGATGAAGTGGAGGCAAGAAAAATGGGAGTAACTTGATTGACACAGACTGTAGTAGTGAATATTCGAATGCTGAGAGTCAGTGTAATGTAAGAAGTATTGGAGTGTACTAATAGAGTTAGACCAATGATTTTGAAAAAATAAAGCCAACTTTGTGTATTGATGTTTCACTCTTTTTTAAGGGGGCAAGTGTGGAGATAGTGTGACTTTGGTTTTTTTTTAAGAGAGATCGTAAATCAGAGGTGAGAACAGTCAACAAGAACTGAAAGAGTAAACAGTTTGGGAGGCCTTCCTTTATCAAAAAACACTGTCTGAGTGGGTGTGGTCAGCTCTCACAGATCCAGATTTCTGCTTTTTGTTTAGTTTACAGCAGTATGAGAAGAAATTTAGTTCTCAAAAGAGTTTGAAGCTTCAGTGCATGTCTCCTAGGTGCTTACGTCTCTGTATTTCCTCTTGATTTGTTTTCCCCCTGGTTTGAAGAACTGCATGGGAAAACCCATGCCTGAATTTGCCTTTTTGACAGAGGGTGTGTTTATGGGATGTTACTCTATTGAAACAGTTAATTAGTAATAATTGCTGTATCTCTTCTTTGATTAAGTGTTCCAATAGTTAATTTGTTATAAACCCCTCATTATTTTGTTAGCATTTTAACGAGTGTTTGAATAAAATGTGTTTCGCACAACTATGATTAGTTTGATCAGTCACAGCACATATGGAACATGACACTTGGCATCTTCATGTGAAATAAGAACATGTCAATGTTCAGGCTATCTTCCTAAACAATCTTGAGGGAGGCCCATCTGATCCATCACACATGTCAGCAATTTGCCATCCATTCTGTGGGATTCTTCCTTTAGTGGTTTTCTTTTCTAATGTTAGAATTCATTAAATGCCTTAACACAAGTGCATGGTAAAATAGGGCAATGTCAGCCCATCTTCATCAAGGGGAGTTCATGCCCGACAAGTCTGTTCAAACTCTTTGAGGAAATAATGAACAAGTCAGACCAGGGAGAGCTAATAGATGTCATCTACCTGGGCTTCAAGAAGGGCTTTGACATGGCGCCACACAGGAGGCTGCTGAGTAAGGACCCATGGGGCTAGAGGCAAGGCATTAGAATGGATAGAAATTTGGCTGACTGGTGGAATGCAGAGAGTGGGGTTAAAAAGAATCCTGCTTAGGATGGCAGCCAGTGACATGTGGTGTTCCACCAAGCTGCACCACGCTTTTCACTTCATATATTAATGATCTAGATAAAGGAACTGAGTTCATTCTGGCTACATTTGCAGGAGGTACAAATACATGTAACGGAACAGGCAGTATTGAAGAGATCAGGAGGCTGCAGGAGGATTAGGAGAGTGGTCAAATAAGTGGCAGATGGAGTACCACATAGGAAAGCATGAGGTCATACACTTTCATAAGAATAGAGGGATGGCCTATTTTCTAAACGGGGAGAAAATTCACAAGTCTGAAATGAAAAGCGACTTGGGAGTTCATGTCCAGGATTTTCTCAGCGTAAACTTGCCGGTTGATTCAGTAGTTGGGAAGACAAATGCAACTTTGGCATTTATTTTGCGAGGGCTTGAATATCAAAGGGATGTACTTCTGAGGCTCTACAAGGCTCTGGTCAGGCCACATTTGGAGTTTATTTTTTACATTGTGCATGTGAATTGGACGTGTTGACTGAATGAGAGATGGTGTTTCTGTGCAACTCTGACTGAGAGAGACTGTGTTAGTGCACAAGAAAGTATGTGTATGTTTGTGGGAAACAATGTTGTATTGTATGGAGTGAAAGGTCTGTGTGTGTGTGTGTGTGTGTGTGTGTGTGTGCGCCTACTGCAAGTGACAAGGCAGTCACAAATCCAGTTCCTCCCAAAAATACCTACTGGCAAATTAGGCTGCGGGAAGAGGATTGTTCAATCAATTTGCTTGAAATCCCAACGTTGAATGAATTCTGCATATTCCACATCAAAATTATTCAACACCAGCCATGAAAACAACATCAGTTCTGGAAAAGAGATAATGCAATCCCCTTGTGACTGTAAACAATCTGTCTTTGTTTCGTGTTTATTGTTATGCAAAACAATTATTGTTATTAACTTCTGTTCTCTGTTTTGTCTTGTTATGTACAATGTCCTGAAAACAGGAACCTTATGATTATGGCGCTGTTTGCTGGGAGAATCATTTCCACTTTTTCTTTCTTATTCACACATCGCCCTTTCAAAGGTAAAGTGATTTTAAATTTTGTTATAAAATGTATTGCGATTTGGCAAAAAGTAAACTTTGCACGGCCCTAAAAGGCAAAGATGAAAGATTCTTGTGATTTAAACTGAGGTTCGCAATTCCTCAGGTGAGAGAAAGTGTTGAGAAGGGAAACCTTCATGGGATCCCCAGCCCGCGTGGGGTTAACCGCCCTCTGTTGGCATTGTTGTGAATTGCAAAGCAGCCGTCCAGCCCCTCACCGAAATGAGTTTACAACATTCGAAAGCGGCTCAGTAAGGCAATGTCGAGAGCGGTGTATGCAGCTTAAAATGTTGGCCAAATGAAGACTGTTAGTGCCTTAACTTTTTTGCCAAATCGAATCATGGATAGAACTCTGGGAATGCAAAATTGTCCTATGACAATATTGTCACTTGAACGGACTTACCTTCCTGTTGACCTGAAAGCAAGAAACAAGGTATAACTGAAACATGCACAATTCTGAAGAAGCTAATCATTGGTATGCTAGGAGGATATTTTCCCAGATGGGGAATCTCAGAACAATAAAACATCAAAAACTGAGATCAGGGCCTATATCTTGGCTTGGCTTTTGAGGATAAATGGTATTCTGCACGTCAGAAGTTGGGATCTTAGCCAATCAATTATATGTTCAAGGTCATTTAGTTATCTGTACAGAGCGAATTGTTAAAATTTTGGTCATGTCTTTGTTTGAACTATCTCAATAAATAGCATATCTATTCCTATTCTTCAGTAATACATTCTTCTTGTAATTGTAAAAGTGGTCAGGCAAAAGAGAGGTTTGAAAATTAGCATGAGAACGTTAAACACTAGATATTGTGAAATAAACTGTTTAAAAAAATTCAAGAACAGCTTCTTCCGGCAGTTGTAACACTTATGAATGGACTTCTCATATTTTAAATTTGATCATTCTCTAAACTTTCTCTGTAGCTGCAACGCTAAAGTCTGCATTCTGTGCTCATACCCTGATGTAATTGTGTCGGTGTGACTTATCTGGGACAAAACAAATGTCTCCGGTGTGCAAAAATAAATGTATCCTTGCACCCTGTTTCTCGTAAAGACACGACTACATACTCTCATTTCCTCTCTCTCCATCCCCTTTGTTCCGATGAGGCTGACATTGACAAGGGAACCACCGAAACATTTCCTGTTCATGTATTTGTCCAAATGTCGTTAATGTACGCACCTCAACTCGAGATCAATAATAGAATACCGTCAGGATGGAAACAGACCCTGTGGCCCAGCAAGTCCACACTGACCCTCAGAATTTCCCACCCAAACCCATCCCCAGACATTATGGGTAATTTAGCATGGCCAATACACCTAGCCTGCACATCTTTGGATTGTGGGAGAAAACCCATGTAGACACGGGAATGATGTGCAAACTTCACACAGACAGTTGCCCAAGCGTGGAATCGAACCTGGGTCGCTGGTGTTCTGAGGCAACAATGCTAACCACTGAGCCACTGTGCCACACCCACCCTACACCCTTCCGCTGACAGAACATTCCATATGCATACCATCCAAAAGATCCCCCTCAGGTTCCCACGTATACTTTCCCCACTTACCTTAAACTGATGTTCTCTATTCCTCACTTCCCCAACCTTGGTATAAAGACTGAGTGCATTTCATCTTATCCATGCCTCTTATGATCTTAATCACTTCTCTCAGATCCCCATTATGTCTCTGACTCGCTTAAGAAAAATGCCCTAGCTTGTTGAACATCTCTCGATAATTCAGACCTTGAGTTCTGACAAAATTTTTGTAAATTTCTTCTGCATTCTTTCGAGTTTAATTGTATCCTTCCGATAGCAAGATGATGAAAACTGAACACAACACTCCAAGTGTGGTCATTCCAACTTCTGGTATAACTGATTCATAACTTCCCCACTTCTATACTCAACATCATGAGCGATAAAAGCCAGTGTGCCAAAAGCTTCCTTCACTGCCATATCTACTAGTGACTCCACCTTCAGAGACCCATGCACCTGAACTCCAAGTTCCCTCTGTTACACTGCACTCCTTAAGGCCCTACCATTTACCATGAAACTCCTACTTGGATTTGACTTTCCAAAATGCACCACCTCACAGTTATCTATCTATCTATCTATTTATATATATATATATATCTATCTGTCTCTCTCTCTCCCTCTCCCTCTATATATATATAGATATGTTTCTCTACCAAGCTTGAGAAACAACAGGCAAACTTCAAAATAGATAGCTGAATGACTTGTGGATACAACGCTGAATTCAGAGAAGAAACAAGATTACACAATCTGCCCTTCATTCGGGCATTTCTTTTTCTTTATTTTAACTGTTTTTGTTTCTAAAATTCTGGCCAGGGCTATTTGTTATGGTAGCATTTAAAATAACATTGGAGTAATACATTCTCTTTCAATATAACCATACAACTCTTTTTATCTATTTGCCCATGTCATATTTATAATGTCACGTCCACTCCACCCAACATCACAAACTAGATTTTGTTATTTCTCCAGCCAGGTAGCAAATTGTCTGCACTCATGACATTTCTACGATGCAATAAGTTCTTATGAGCAATCGAGTTAGATTTTAAACATTGGCTTTGCAGTTTTAACAATGTTTAGGGACACACCAAGTATTTCTCGCACTTCCTGAAATGCTGAATGATGTTGCATTACACGTCACCTCTGCATTATCCAGGGTGTGGCAGAAGCACAACTGTCCCCTCTTCTCTCACTCTTTACTTCGTTGTGTCATGTCTGTGAGTTTTGACATTACCGATCGAGTTCGTGGCAATGAAAGCCAATAATAATATCGAACAGTAGCCAGTCTGGGTAAGCTAGTTGTGGGACACAATGCATGATGGTGTCTTGGATCACAGCATGTACCCAAGCATTTCTTATCAGAGTTGATTAAATATAATTAAGAGAAGGCTTGACAACAGCAATTTGCTAAAATATGAATGTTTATTAAGTAAAAATAATGATTACAATGGCAATTATAAATGATTATAGTGGGAACAGTAAATAGAAAAGAAAAGAGGAAAAAAAAGTCTCATGCCATTCTAGACAAAGCAACAAATCTCATGTTCCTCTGCCTGTTCTTCTGTTGCCTCAATCAATGGCTGTTCTCGAGGCTCAGGTTCATTCCTGGCACCTTTCACGATTCTGAGCTGAAGTGAAGTCATGCAACTTGGAATGAGATTCTCTCTCTCTTTCTCTCTCTGACATAGTATGACAAACATCCAGCACAAAGAAAGCAGATACAGAAGACCAAACACAGGGACAGCAAAACAAGCTGCAAGTGCCACCTTTGGCCGTCTCACAAACTTTGTTTTTTATGGTGTTGTGAGGTTCCTGCTCAACTACTATCTCAGACAGTACATTTCAGATTCCCACTGTCTTCTGGTGAAAGAAAATCTGAAACCTGGCCAAGACCTAAACACTTCAGCTTAAAATTATTCCGCCAACAACTCGCGATGGGCAATTCAACTCAGGAGAAAAGGTGCTCCTCCTCCATCCTGTCCATGGTCGTTGCAATCTTATGCACATTGATGCGCTCCTCTCTCATCTTTCCCTGCTCCACAGAAATCAACACAGACTATCCATCCTCTCTTCAAAGCTAAATTGCTCCAACCCAGGCAACATTGTGCATGGAAAAGATCTGCACAGGAAACGGCCCTTTAAGCCCCAGTGTCAGTGCTGACCATGATGCCATGAGGAACTAAGTCAAAGTGACTGTGCATGGTTCGTATCTCTGACTGTTCAGGCATCTGTGCAAATGCTGTGTTCTTAGACCTATCACCACTCTGGCAGTGCTTCCAGGCACTGAGCACCCTGTGTGTCTTGTGCATTTATTTAAACATTCCCACTTCTCAAATTAAACCTACAGCCTCTAGTATTTATCATTTTGACACTGATAACAAGAATCTGGATTGCCATAGAAGTTACATCAGCAACTTTAGCACTGATGTGAATAATGCATTGGATAGAATATAACATTCTCGAAGTCATATAAGTGATAATCGGAACTGCAGATGCTGGAGAATTCCGGATAACAAAGTGTGGAGCTGGATGAACACAGCAGGCCAAGCAGCATCTCAGGAGCACTAAAGCTGACGTTTTGGGCCTAGACCCTTAATCAGAGACGCTCTCTGATGAAGGGTACAGGCCAGAAATGCCAGCATTTGAGCTCCTGAGATGCTGCTTGGCCTGCTGTGTTCATCCAGCTCCACACTTTGCTATCTCGAGTCATATATATTATTTTTAGCTGTTTAAGTCTCAGGGATGAAATGACAATGCAACACAATAGTAATCTTATAAAAATGATCTGGTTCAATTGCAATTCATGCTAATTGACATGAAGTATTCTCTTTGTTGCACTTTCTTTAGTAAATGGCTCTACTTTCGCTGTGTGAATATTCAATCTATGGACAGAACAAGATGCATTTCACTTGCCCAGGTAAAACATGAGGCAGCATTACTGAATAGGCACCATTAACCCATCCCCAATTACCCACAGGGCAGTTGAGAGTCAAACAAATTTCTGTGGGTCTGTAGATACATGTAGACCAGCTTCCTTCCCGAGAGGACATTAGTAAACCGGGCCAGTTTTTTTTCCCTGATAATCAACATGGTTATCATAATTCCAGATTTTTATTAGTTCTAATTCCACCATTTCCTCTGGGAGGATCTGAACCTAGCTCCTCGGGACGTTGTCTGGGTCCCTGGATTAACAATCCAGTGATACCACCACTGGACCATGTAGCTTACATTATAGTCGAGCACTGAATGCTGTCCTGTTATATATCCTTGTGTGTTGTACAACTTTTAACTTCATTTTTATGGGATGCGGGTGTCACTGTATTGGCCAATTCTCGTCGGCTGAGAGGGTGGTAGTGAGCCGGCCTCTTGACCTATTGCAGTTCACTAACGAAGCTTGAAAGCTGTTTCAATACCCCTGAGGACTCTCTTGAAATAAAATTCTCTACATCAACTTCAATGCACTGATATTTCTTCCAAATCCCATCCCAGCTCCTGCTATTCCAACATATTACAGACGCAGCATGTGTATTCATTAAATACAAAATTGCCATCTTTTGGATAAATCTTGCCTTTCCCTCACTTTATTCCATTTTCACAGGCTCAAATCGCTCAGGAAATCTGACGAGGACAACAAGAATTTTCTGCATTGGTTCTTTTAAATTTCTGAGATCCTTTCACCTTTCTCCAGACTTATTTCCACTTTGGTAGCCAGGGCACCTGCATCCCTTTTCCACAGTATCACCATTTCTTCCGCCCTCTCTGAGCATATAATTTTTCGGTCCTGTGTTCTGCTTCTGCCATTTTACACTTTCAGGTCATGCCATCCAGCACAAATTTGTTGATGTCCCTCCCAGATAT
This sequence comes from Stegostoma tigrinum, assembly GCF_030684315.1. Taxonomy (NCBI): domain Eukaryota; kingdom Metazoa; phylum Chordata; class Chondrichthyes; order Orectolobiformes; family Stegostomatidae; genus Stegostoma; species Stegostoma tigrinum. The sequence continues at coordinate 8,361,609 of NC_081400.1, forward strand.
CTAGGTCCTCATTTTGCAGTGATCTCTTCTGAATAGTAAGAAACTTGTTCCAATCGAAAACAGTGAACTATGAGTCTCTAAAATCCAACATCATAAGAAACTGCAAATCATTTCCACCATTCCAACCCTCTCTCTGCTATCTCAGACCAAAAATATGTGCAAGTGTGGAAATTTACTTCCGCCTGTTCTCTGCATAAATTGCGTCTTAAATCTGAGTAGATCATAAAAAGAGGAATTTTACCAACACATTGTGGGAGAGTTCTTGGAGTTAAGCACCAAGTCACTCTGCTGGTCACAGTTCACAATATTTCTGCATTTTTAAGTCACAAAAGTTACATACAAACATTGGTATAAAACAATGCTTTACTGCAAAAGCAGGATGCACCTTTTTGTGATGATGTGAGTTTTATTCCGAAGAGACATAGTGAAGGCAGAAGTGGAGACCCAGCTACTGAAATAAGATAACAAAGTCTGGAGCTGGATGAAAACAGCAGGCCAAGCAGCATTTCAGGAGCACAAAAGCTGACGTTTCGGGCATAGACCCTTCATCAGAGAGGGGGATGGGGAGAGGGGGGTTCTGGAATAAATAGGGAGAGGTGGGAGGTGGACTGAAGATGGTGAGAAAAGAAGATAGGTGGAGAGGAGTGTATAGGTAGGGAGGTAGGGAGGGGATAGGTCAGTCAAGGGAAGATGGACAAGTCAAGGAGGCGGGATGAGGTTAGTAGGTCGGAAATGGAGGTGCTGCTTGAGGAGGGAGGAAGGGATGGGTGAGAGGAAGAACAGGTTAGAGAAGCGGAGACAGGCTGTGCTGGTTTTGGGATGCAGTGGGGGGAGGGGACGAGCTGGGCTGGTTGAGTGATGCGGTGGGGGGGGGCGTATTTTGAAGCTCTTGAAGTCCACATTGATACCATTGGGCTGCAGGGTTCCCAAGCGGAATATGAGTTGCTGTTCTTGCACTCTTCGGGTGGCATTATTGTGGCACTGCAAGAGGCCCATGATGGACCAGTCGTCTGAGGAATGGGAGGTGGTGTTAAAATGGTTCGCGATTGGGAGGAGCAGTTATTTATTGCGAACCGAGCGGAGGTGTTCTGCAAAGCGGTCCGCAATCGTCCGCTTGGTTTCCCCAAAGGAGAGGAAGCCACACCGGGTACAATGGATACAGTATACCACATTGGCAGATGTACAGGTGAACATCTGCTTAATATGGAAGGTCATATTGTGGCCTGGGATGACGGTGAGGGCGGAGGTTTGGGGGAAAGTGTAGCACTTCCTGAGGTTGCAGGGGAAGTTGCCAGGTGTGGTGGGGTTGGAGGGTAGTGTGGTGGGGACAAGGGAGTCGCAGAGGGAGTGGTCTCCCCGGAAGGCAGACAAGGGTGGGGATGGAAAAATGTCTTGGGTGGTGTGGTCGGATTGTAGATGGCGCAAGTATCAGAGGATGATGCGTTGTATCCAGAGTTTGGTGGGGTGGTATGTGAGAACGAGGGGGATCCTCTTGGGGCGGTTGTGTTTGGGGCGGGGTGCGAGGGATATGTTGCAGGAAATGCGGGTGACGCGGTCAAGGGCGTTCTCGACCACTGTGTGGGGAAAGTTGCGGTCCTTGAAGAATGTGGACATCTGGGATGTGCGGGAGTGGAATGCCTCAAACTGGGAGCAGATGCGGTGGAGGCGGAGGAATTGGGAATAGGCGATGGAATTTTTGCAGGAGGGTGGGTGGGAGCAGGTGTATTTTCGGGAGCTGTGGGAGTCAGTGGGTTGAAATGGACATTAGTTTCTAGCTGGTTACCTGAGATGGAGACTGAGAGGACCAGGACGGTGAGAGATGTGTTGGAAATGGCACAGGTGAACTTGTGGTTGGAGTGGAAGCTGTTGGTGAACTGTAAGAACTGATCGAGCTCCTCTGGGGAGCAAGAGACAGCACTGATACAGTCATCAATGTAACGGACCTGTCTGTCTTCCCTGGACTGACCTATCCCCTCCCTTCCTCCTCACCTATACTCTCCTTTCCACCTTTCTTCTTTTCTCTCCATCTTTGGTCCACCTCCCCCTCTCTCCCTATTTATTCCAGAACCCTCTCCCCATCCCCCTCTCTGTTGAAGGGTCTGGGCCTGAAATGTCAGCTTTTGTGCTCCTGAGATGCTGCTTGGCCTGCTGTGTTCATCCAGATTCACACTTTGTTATCTTGGATTCTCCAGCATCTGCAGTTCCCACAGTCACACAGCTGCTGAAGACAGCTTAAGTAAAGAACTTTCAGACCTCTCAGATTTTTTTAACGTTAGAATAATAGAAGCAGCTGGAATCAAATGGCCAGCGCTCAAAGACCTGGCCATCTCTCGGAAGAGTTGGAGATTCAGTGACTGATTCCTGACTGCTACCTTCTCTAGAATTTCTCTTGCTTTTTTTTCTCTCTTTCTCTTCTTGATCAGAGAACTGCATGGAAGGATCTAAATTTGCCTTTTTGACAAAAGGGTGTTTCTGGGGCATTGCTAAACTGGAACAGTTAATTAGTAATGGGTGCTGTATCTATTGTTCAATGAAGTCTTCCAATATTTAAGTATTTTGAAATTAATCTTTCTTTTGTTTGTATTTTGATGATAATATTTAAATAAATTGTGTTTTGCTTAAGTTAGGGTATGGGCTACCTGTTGAAAATATCTGGAGAGGGTCTGATCTGGTGCATAACAAAGTGTGTGCTCTTGTATGTCTTAAAAATCTACACTTCCAATTTGATTGTTCAACTCAAAGGTGGCAAATGGTAGGTGTTAGTGTCTTGTCTCTCATGTTGAGTTTGGTTGGCATCAGCAGGATGAGCCTTTCGTAGTAACTGTTCTTTCAGGGACTAACAGTTTTCTGATTCGGGAAGAAGTTACAAAAAGTGAGCAAGGCAAAGATGGTGGAAACGGCAGGCAAGCTGGAGTTGTTGTCGCCTGGGTCTAAGGGAAAATGGGAGATAATTGCAGCAATAGCTCAACACTTGAAATTGCTGGGAATACCATCAGAATCTTTGGAAATGACTAGAATTCAATTGCCGATGGAGCTGCTGGAACATGAAAAGGAAATGGATGCCAATCTTCAAAGTTGTGTTCATAAGTGCGCAACCACATTAGGATGCAATCTTGGGACCTTCTACTGTTTTCTCATTGACGTTTCTACCGTTTCAAGTTCAGAGCTGGGGAACTTCACTGATAATTGTACGATATCCACATCAGTGAAGACTCCTCAGGGTTTGAAGTGGACGTGCCAATTCACAGCAAACCAAGATCAAAATTCCCCGAAAACAGAGTGTGGGGCTGGATGAACACAGCAGGCCAAGCAGCACCTCAGGAGCACAAACGCTGATGTTTCGGACCTCAACCCTTCATCAGAGAGGGGAATGGGGAGAGGGTTCTGATACTCTTCTCTCCAAATGTCTTCTCCTCTGTCCAGCTTCGTTCCACGTCCCCCTCTTTTCCTCACTATTTCACAAGTGTTACGTAGAAGGAGCGTTTTTTTTTGGATTTGGGGAACTGCAGAAGCAGGAAGATCTCTACTGGCTTCAGAAACCAAAGTAATAGTGGAAGTCTCACGTTGTGAGAAGAGATGACAGGTATAATATTTCAAGAAGATTCGTGATCTCACGATGGATCTGGTTTTTGGGCAGCTTTCAGAGATTTGATGGATTGTAGGAGCTGGGTGATTTTGCAGAAATATTTTGTTCAGGAATTGCTGGAGAGCAACATTTTTTGCAGGCTACGAGTGTGTCATCAAATGGAGAGATGAGCAGTATTGCTGAGAACAAAAATGAAAACAATAAATAACTAACTGGCACAGGAGAAACATACCTGCATAGATTTGGCTACAGGCTAGCATAATATGCAACAAAAAGCAAAACAGTCATGATTATAAAGTAAAATCAGATTGCAACTTTCATGACTGACCCAATTTTAGGATGGACTTGGAGATATGGGCAGCATTTTACACACTACAGCACAGAGGAACTACGAAGAGCAGAAGAAAATCACCTGTACAGCGTATTCAAACTGAACATGTACCCAATGAACACAGTCCCACGATTTCTCAGCAACAAACTCAAACAAACAGACAAAACGGGCCCAGAAACCATAACCGCTCTCCCCGACATGAAAGACATTTCCAAAATGACTGCCAGACTACTCAGACTTCTTGGCATCAGGGTAGCCCACAAACACACCAACACACTAAAACAGCAGCTAATGAACTTAAAAGACCCTTCACAGACAACAAGCAAAATGAATGCCATCTACAAAATACCTTGCAAGAACTGCAACAAACACTACATTGGACAAACAGGCAGAAAGCTAGCCACCACGATGCATGAACATCAATTAGCCACAAAGTGATATGATCCACTGTCACTAGTATCCTTACATACAGATGAGGAAGGACACCACTTTGATTGGGACAACACATGCATCCTAGGACAAGCCAAACAGAGACACGCACGCGAATTCCCAGAAGCATGGCATTCCAACCGGAACTCCATCAACAAACACATTGATTTGGAGCCAATCTACCATCCACTGAGAAAAGGAACAGGAAATGACATCACCAACGCAGGAAATGACATCACCAACCCAAGGAAGCCTAAACAGATAAATAGAAAGCGGGACATAACACCAGCGCTTCATCGGAGGCTCACTGATGATGTTACCTAGAATGGTGACGAAAACGTCTGAAAACTAACCTTCCAGCTCAGAGAGCAAACTCACATCCAAAACTCAACCTGAGCGACAAATCTTCTCCAAACTCGCTAATACTTGATGAACTTCTGTCTATTTCTTGTGTGCACGACCATGTCACGTTCCTCATTTCCTGACGGCGACTGTAATTTTAAGCTATTAACATTCGCGGATATATTCAGATTCTTCTCTCGTCAAAGTTTTGTTTAAAAACTGCATTAATTTTTCATTTCTATCCTGTAATTCAGTTAATTTTCTGCACTGAAAGTATCCAGTTCTTCTCCACCTATTCTTATTCTTTTTCTCAACTAGGAGATCAAACATTTTCTCTGAGAAATGAGCTTCAGTTATCTTCTCTTTATTTTCTGGTTTCTCCTCCTGCTTCAACTTAGTTCCCACACATTCAGGAAGCAGCTCACGTTGTTCTTCCTGGGTCACCTGAGTTGTCTGATTTTCTGCTGGCACTTCAAACACATGAGGGATCATTCCCACCTGCAATCCCGCTATTTCATTACTAAGGATAAATTGAATTTCTGGAATTGCGATTTTCTCTATCAGGCCTATCACCACTTGACCACTTTCCCCCGGACTCCCAAAACTTACTTTATACAATGGAACACTAATATATTTTCCGCAAAATTGCACATATTACCCTTCTTTTTTTCTGATAGTTGCCCTTCTGAAATATCTATCTCCTCGTGTCTCAACATTAAATATTGATTTAATCCCGTGTCTCTTAAATTTTTAATTTGTATAATTAATAAACATGCTCCTCCTGGCATCTATGAACAAGTAAATTTGTTGAAGAATTCTGACACGGTCCTCTCAACCAACCCGTTCTGTGGCACCCATTCTGGGGCAGCTTTTTTTTACATTTCACTGTGCTTTCCTCAACAGTGATAAACTCACTGGTTTATCCTGTTTTGCCACAAATGTATTCCAATTCTTTTCTTTTGTAAAAGCTATTAACACTGTGACTTCATGTGGCCTACTACATTGCAGTGAAAAGAAGTGATTGTTTTTACTTATCTTTCCCCTAATGGGTTTACATTTTATGCTTTGATATCTTTATCCTCGTCAGGATATCCTTCAACCTGATTCCAGATTTCTCTTTTTCACAATTCCTAACTATCACAGACTGAATTTGATGTCGGAGGTGAAAATTGATTTGTGAGCCAACTCATAACCAACTGCTCCAAATCTTGCAGTTTTAACCCTCTGCTCTTCCCCATGACTTCTCGATAGTTGAGAATGTGAGTTTTTGAACACCGACAAACTAGACGTCTTTCCAAGATGTTGGTCTATTTTAAAGTCCTTTATCTATCTCTCAAAATTAGTTTGCTCCTTTCAAACTCAATGTACATTGGATGAGGGTCCCTCCTTAGATTCCTGAAACATTGTCTTTTGGTGCCTGGTCATAGCTCATATGCACTGAAGATGACATTTTTCAACTTGTGACGCTCAGCAAATGCCTCCTCTGGTAGAGATGCAAATACTTCAACACCTCTACCTATCAGACTTGTTTGGTCATTGCATGGCCACTGGCAATCTTATTGGTTTAGCTCCTTTGTCAACTGAAACACAAAAGCTCCTATATCCTTCCTGTCAAATGTAGGCAATGGTTTCACATATTTAAACAAATCTACATCGGACTTTTGGCTATGATAAGATTGGTCATCATCACTATCCTTCTCACTAAACCTACCTTCTAACAGCTCTTCCACCCTTTTGAATTGACTATCTTTCCCAACTGACTTCTGACTTTCAATCACTCCTACTTTTTGCATTTCATCTGCTTGGGTCTTTGTTTTTTTTTTCTCCTTCTCCTGCCTTCATTAGTAATTCAAAAGGTTTCATTTCATTACTCTTTCTTTTTGTTCAGCTGTGGGTATTCTTTCCCTACATTTTTGTTCTGCAGGGGCTATTACTTCCCGTGCAATTGTATCTCATTCAATTTGCTTCATTTGCAATTGAATTATCGCCATTTCCAATCACTCCAATAGCATTCTTGGCAATTGCAATTTCCACGTATTTGCCACAATTATTTCCCTTTTTTCTCACTGACATAGGCAACTCAACTCCATTTTTCTGTTGCCAAGTACAAAAGGTTTTCCTTACTCACTTTTTGTAAAACTTCACAAGTAACTCACTCAACCCTCAGGAACGTTTCATTGACTGAGCTATTGCTACAAAAAGTACAAACTCATTAACCCAACTGCATTCAACAACTGAGACAAAAAAAAAGCACTCGATGCCTTTGAGTGCAATAACTCTAAATCCTAATTTCAATTTGAGATTTTGATCCCAACAAGCGCTTTCAATTTCTTAAGTGCCAGACAAAACCCCTTCAAACTATTCAGAAGATGGTATAGATGCTAACTTGGTCTTATTTCCAATGTAATATATTGCATTCCAGATGAAATTCAAATTGTCAAATGTTCCAGATTCAAAACAAAATACATTTTATCTGTCTTTAATGACTTCAGCAATGTAACCCTATTTGAAAACTGAACAGGATAATAGATGCAATGGCTATGAAGATTTCCCTGACCACTGCCTTAAAACCCCTCTTCAAAATACCCAGTACAAAATAACCTGTGGAACCCTCAGCCTCAACACAGTAAGTAATTGACACTCCCCAACTGAGCTTTTCTTTTGTATACAGATGTAACTCAGATGTTGTATAAAGGTCAAAATTTGTGGAAGAATGCTTCTCATAGAGACAGAATCTGCAACTCACTGCCTATACTCCTGATAACGGGAGCTTTCCTCAACACCACTGAAGACTATTTCAATGCATGAACAAGGCATACAAGGATATGGGCCACGATCAGGACAAGTAATCTGAGGTGATTGGTTTTGTCTGGTCACATTTCAATGGACTTTCCACTGCTTGTCAGAACAGCATAACCACTATGAGTCCATCACTACTGTCACTAAGTATAGTATCTATCCATCACATGATCAAGATAATAGGTCTGCACATCATTGAACTGTGAAACTCTCAATTCAACCCTCGACTGATCAGTCACTTGTTAAAAGTTATAGTTATCGATCTGATAGCATTCTTTACTCGAAGGAGTTCCCCTTATTATTTACAACACTATCATTTTTCATGCCAGCTGCAAGCGCAGTTATCATACTTCTTGCATTCAGTCTATGTCATTAATGTGTTCATCGCGCACCAAATCCTCTAACTCTCCAGTGAATGCAGGCTTCCTGTCACAAGAACACCCATCGACTATCACCCAATGCATCCTGCCTAATTAAGTCTGATAAGGATTCAATTGCCAAATTCCCCAATATCCTAGCATCTCTTAACAACTTTCCAGTCTGCCCAATTCTTGTTAATGGTCATCACTGAAGTCTATGTATTCTATATCATCTGCATTTCCCTCATGTACGCAGCTGGTCACCTCACCAAAAAAAAAACAATGAATGTTGTAGACAGTAGTCCGTTTATCAAATCCATGTTACTTTATTCTTGCCTGCCCCACAGAAGATTAATTATGCTCCCCTGATGCTTCCCAATATCCGCTTTCAACCATTTTAAAACTGCAAATATCTGTTTTCCTTTAATATACTTTCTTCAAGTATCCTGCAGTCCCCTTCATGATTCATTTGCCTACATTATTCTTTTCTACAGTGAAACCAATGCAAACATTTTATTTGAAAATCCATCTCTATCTTCTGACTCCAAACACATTCTGACACTTTCGTTACTAATGGTCAATATGATGTGCCTGGCAGCATTTTCAAGTATTTATGAATCGCACTTAAATTTTCCGTAAAGTTAGCCATTCGTATTTTTTTAAAATTTCTACTCTTTTGTCTTAAAGCAAACTGTTTCACGTCATATACTTCTCTATGTCGTAGACTATTTTGAGCCGATTTACAACAAGCTTCTTTTTCCCGTATTTAATCCTGCACATCCCTTGACATTCAGGGTTCTTAACCTTATTGTTTCCACTGTTCACCTTTGTATGAAAACGTTGAGGCCACATTTTCACTATTGTTCTATGTTACAAGATCCCACGTTATCATGTTAAAATTGGCATTCCAAAATTCATAACCTTTATCTATGACTACCTTAAGTCTGATTGTGTTCTGGTCATGATCACTGAAATTGACCCCTCCTGTCATGTCTGAAGCTTGACCAGCTTTCTTGGCTAAAATGGGTCCAAGGCCAATCCGTCTATCGTTGATGTTCTATATGCTCTCTTCAAAAACATTTCTCCTGCATGCATTTCAAGAATTATGAAATGCATAAAATCCAATGACATGCTTTTCATCCTAATTAATATTGAGGAATTTGGAATCTTCTATTTTTACTATCAATTATTATTACACACCCCTGAGCTATGCCTGCATATCTGTCACTCTATTTTTAAGGTCTATCCACATATTTAAAACCTTTTAACATATCAAACTTCGATTCTTCAGGAAGTGACACTTTGAGCAAGAGTGGAACAAAATCTTCTTTTCGACACACATCCTTGTCTTCCAAAGGCATCTCGACTGAAGACCTCAGTGCCCGAAATATGTTGTAGAATCAGAGCAAGGACGTGAATTTTATAAAACTTAACCTCAGCTTTCTACCTTTGATTATCTTCAAACTCTAAAGACTGGGCATTCTCTTCGTAAACCATTGCAACAGAGAAATGCCTATAGTCTCATTATCAATAATGTTTTAAGCAGAGTATGTTAAAAAAATTGAATTCCACAGCTGCTGAGTGGTAATGCTCATTGTACTTGCAGTTCTGGCGCTGAAAAATAAATTGGTTTCTATGTGTGTTTTTTTTAAAAAAGAGGATAGATAATGATGTAACATATAACATAATGGGAAATGTTTCGGGACAAGTACAATGTAGCTTCCTCGCTGTCCTGGATTACAAGAGTCATCAGGAGCTGTTGCAATCCTTCAACATGTGGAGAGATGCAGCAGTGAGTATCATAAAGCAAATTGTGTTTGAAGGAATGACTGAAAGGATGGGTGCACGTGATTGGAAGAGTGATAACTGAATTGCATTTGGATACTGGATCGCAGTCAGGAGTAAAAGGATGACTGGATATCTATCTAGAAGACAGTAAACTCAGCAGATGCTGGAGTCAGAGATAGCGCAGTCTGGAGCTGTAGGAACACAGCAGGCCAGGCAGCATGAGACGAGCAGGAAAGATGTTTTGTTGTTCTGGGTGTCACACTGTGCACAAAACGCTTTACCCTACATGAATTTCCAGGAGAAAGTACTCTTTTGCCATTGATTTTTTGCCCTTTGGATATTTACGAGACTGTGCATGTGCAATTCTTCATGACTGAAAATGTATGTACAGAAAAAGAAGAAATAAAGAAGGTCTCCAATTCGAAACGTGGACTTCCAAGCTTCACTTGTACTGTCTGACCTTCTGCGTTCCTCCAGCTCCACACTGTGTTCTTTCTGTCTGTCCATCGATATATCTATCAACCTACGTACATACCTAGCTACCTCCCCACCTACCTACCCACTTATTTACCTTCACACCAGTTGCAGTTCCCATTAAATCATTTTGTCGATCTTGCTTGTTTTCAATTGCCAAAGTGTCTTATTCATTTTCAGTGCATAGTCACTCCATGAAAGAATAAGAACTATTTAATTCTATCCATAATCTCCCTCCATTAGAAAATGGACGTGGATCTCAGAACCTAATGTGAGCATTCTCATAATTGTCGATTGTAGTGTGAATGAATATCCTCAATTCCTTACACGAATGATTTTCATTCTCCAGATAAATTTCTCTTTTCCTTTCTTTTATCTATTTCCTTACACACGCTGAAAGCATCAAATCATGAGAGCTAGATCTTTTGATGTTAAATTTTAAATTTAGCCTTCACCTTTCACATGTCTGACATGTCAGTTTGTGGCAAAAAGAATGGCTTCAGCATTCACCTTCATGTTGTGCTTGAACACTGTTTCTTTTGCAGTGCCTGAAGTCAAAAAGTTTGCTCTCCATGTAATCCTTCCACCAGCCTGCCAAATCTGACTTCATATTTTTTAAAGTTACCTTGGAAGGAAATCTTCCCTTCATTTTAATAGCTCTGCCAGATCTGTCTTCCACCAATAAAGCTCAATGATCTGGATGTTAGTCATTGTTACTTCCATATGCAATGATACAATCAACTGTCCCACTTACAGTAATAACGCTAATTTAATTTCTTATTCTCCTGACGCAAATTCGCAACCTACTGTCCATCATCACTGATGTACCTTGAATGCTCTCATTCAGTCACAGCTCTGATACTTCTGACAGCCCTCTTATCTAATAAGGCATACATCTCCCCTTGTTCCTTTCCTTTCCTTGCACCATACATTGATATTCATTATTTAAGCTTATTTTTAACACTTAGCCACATATTATAAGAATGTTTTCCTATTCCGGATGTCACACTATGCACAGGATGCTTCACCTTACCCGAATTTCTGGAATTTTTTTTTTACATTTGTGTTTGCTTTTATGATTTTTTGGATATTTATTTGACTGGGCATGTGCAATTCTCAGTAACTGCAAATTAGGTTCAGAATTTATTGTTCATTTATTTTTCTAAGTTTTCATGGATAAAAATACTAAAATATGTGTATTTAAAGCTGTAGTTGATGGATACATTGGTCAAGTCTGACTTAGCCAAGGCATTTAATTTGCCATCATGGTAACTGCAAAATAATATTTGACCCGTGGAGCAGATGACTAAAGGGATGGGCATTGCTCCAGCTTCAGAGAAAACAACTTACAAATATTACACTAATCCTTACCTATTCATCGTCTTTCAATGGTTGGGAACCAAATGCTGAAGCAGGGAAAAGCACATCTCCTTCCAGGTTCTTTATCGACCCCAACCCTGTGTTGACAAGTTCACACAGAAAAACAAGTTTCACTTGCTCATGATCCCTATGATCAGCTCTGTCCCCATCAGGAACTAATTATTAATTAAACGTTGTTTGCTGAATTTTCCATGCCACTCTAGGCTCCATCTTCACATTTCATAATAATGAATATCCTCTGTTAATATTCTGGTCAGAGAGACATCGAGTTGTACACCACGAAAAAAAACCCTACGATCCAGCTGTCCATGCAGACCAGGTGTCAGAAATGAATCCAATCCCATTTGCTAGCATTTGGTCCACATCCCTCCGAACTAGTCCCATCCATGTAGCCATCCATATACTTGTTAATTACTTCAATTGTACCAGCTTCCACCACTTCTTCTAACACCTCATTCCATGTGTGGGAAGGCGGTGCCTAGTGGTATTGTCATTGGTCTATCAATCCTGGGACCTGAATTCCAGGTTCTGAATTTGAAGCCCACCACAGCTGACGGTAGAATTTGAAATTCAATAAAAATGTATGGAATTAAAAGCCTCATGATGACAATGAGCCGATTGTCAGGGGAAAAGCCCACGCACTAATGCCCTTTAGGAAAGGAAACCTCTGTCATTATCTCATCTGACCTACATGTGGCAGCAATATGGTTGACTCTGAACTGCCCTCTGGGCAATTAGGGATGGGAAATGATTGCTGCCCCGCCAGCAAAACCCTTGTCCCAGTAAGAAATAATAAAAGCAAAACGAGCAGCATCTGTGAGAAAACATTCCCCCTCAGTCCCTTTTATACCTTGCTGTTTCTACCATAAACCTATGCCCTCTTATTTTTGTTCACCCTATGCAGGGGTCAAATACCTTGACTATTCACCACATCTATGCCCGTCATGAATATATTTTAAAAATTATAAGGTCACTCCTCAACCTCCAACGTGCGAGTGGAAGTAACCCCAGTCTATACAGCGTCTCCCTACAACTCAAACTCTTGAACTCTGACAAGATCTTTGAGAATATTTTCTGCGCAATATCAAGTTGAATGACATCCTTCCTGCGGCAGTGAGACAAGATGTGTTCGCAGCACATCTGGTTCCTGAGACATTGACATGGACTGGAGACGAGGGTGCTGGACCACAGGCCGGTATTGCTCGAAAAAAATCCATAATCAGGTTCTGGAACAGTGAAACAGAGAAAACTAATTAGAATTTTAAGGAGTCACTTGAAGGAGGAATGCAGAAGCCATTTAAGAATCGTTACACTGGAGGGCAGCAGATATAATGGGCAGGGAACATGATTGCGCTGAAGGCCATAATACTGCTGCTGAATTTATAGTTTTGTCACGAATAGTTCTGTTCACCAGACCACAGTACCAAAAAGATATAGGAGCAGAATGTGGGGACTCAGCTCATCGAATCTGCACGATCATTTGATCATGTTTCTCAAACCCATTCTCCTGCATTTTCCCGATAAACCTTGACCCCATCACCAACATCTCTGTCTTAAGTGTGCTCAATAATTTAGCCTCTACAGGACTCGATTGGAAATATTACTGCTTGCCGTTTTATTTCCTGAGAGGAGGTCAAATCATTTCCTGACGAAGAGAGTAAAATTGCGATTCTTGGGCCTGAGTGATTTTTCTTTCTGGAAATTTATGTCAAATGTACAGTGTTTCGCGCCACATACTGACCCATTGAGGAAGTGCAGGAAATGAGAGAAAACGCATCAATGTATGAAAGCATTTGACAGCCTGGAAACTGTGTTGAGCATCGCTCTGGCTTGACCAACACCCAATCACATGCATCTGTTCAGGGTGATTATTAATGCAAGTCAGTGAGTGAACAGAAACAACATATTCGGTATTGTTCCATCAGCGTGAATGGAAATGATGAAGCGTTGAGAGCTTGAGTTTGGAATTGACGTCGCTACATTTCAACAATCATTTCTGAGAGGAAGGTGTCTACTCATCTTAAACCCTTGACAGTTCTTTTATTTTTCTTTTTATTCAGTAAATTAAAGGAGAAAAATACCAAATGATTTTAATAGAGTCTATTGTTCCATAGATTCACTTTGCAAATTAGACGTTTGGCAAGACTGGAGACTGTAATCCCCAATGTGTTTCATAAACAGTGCTGGAGAAGAATGGAGGTGAATGTTTGCAAGCTAGAGTCAATATATTTCACAAGTCATGACGCTGGGAAGTTGTTTCTGTTTGGCGGGAAGACTCAGACCCGTGGCACAGCCTTAGAACTAGAGGGGGTAAATTTAAAACGGAAATGAGGAGACATTTCTTCAGCCAGAGAGAGGGAGGCCTGTGGAATTTTTTGCCACAGAGCGCAGTGAGGCCGGGACGTTAAATGTCTTCAAAGCAGACATTAATAAATTCTATATCTCACAAGGAATCAAGGGCTATGGAGAGAGTGCAGGGAAGTGGAGTTGAAATGTCTATCAGCCATGATTAAATGGCAGGGTGGACTCGAAGGGCCGAATGGCCTTACTTCCACTCCTATGTTTTATGGTCTTAATGTAGAACACTACCAGCGTGAGATTAAACACCTTGAAACTGGAGCTGTCTTTATTCATTGGTAAATCTTTTCTTAAGGCGGGTGTGTGATGACACTTTGCCTTTGTAGATTTGTTTCTATCCTGCTTCTCTTCTAGAGGGGTGTTGTCACATTGGTGTCAACATGTCTCATTCATACATGCAGTTGGTTAACATCTTTGAGTTCTCCCTGTGTGGTTTTTTTTGAAATTGTGATGAAACGTAAGATAAAACAATCACAAAAAGTTGGAGTCAGGATCAGAGAGTCGGAAAAGGACTTTAGCTTTGCTTTCTGTTGTTCGAGTAGATTTTTACTGGCTGCTGGAGCTAAAAGCTTCAGTTCTGTGCTGCTGGATTAACGTCTTAGACAGAGGGGTTTACTTTTAAGATTAAACAAAATGGATTTTATTTCTAAACGGTGTTAATTTCTATTGGATTGGAGGCAGACAGCACGTGGGAATAATAAGTGTTTTGCTGAATTGTGTTTGTCAACAGTGTGTTTGTGACATGCCGTCTGCTTTGGAACTGTTGTGGATTAATGATTAAATAATTCATTATTTTCGAAGAATTTAATCGATTATAGCAATGCCAAATCTTCCTCCCGCTGTATTTTCATTGTTTCATTGCAATAACATGTACTCTGATTAAGGTTTAGCAATCATCCAACTGAATCTTATCTTTAACAGCACTTCATATGTGCCTGTCAAAAAATTCAATGTTAGGGTGTTGGCTATTTCCATGATATACTTGGGCAGATTAGCTATGGGAAGTGCAGGCTTGTTTGGATAGGTTGGGGAGTTCGATCTAAGTGTGCTGTTCTCCAAAATGGACTCGATAGGCCTAATAGAGTTCCTCCACACTGAAAGTTACTACTCATGAGATAATGCTAATAATTGGTGAAGTAAGAAAATCGAAGAAAATGAAGTTAGTCAACTGATTAAGAAAATCAATTTATTGACAGATCTGGCTGCGGTGATGACATTCGGTTAATATGAATCTGCAGTGAATACTTGAAATGGAGTTGGTAATTATTGCAAGCAAAGAGACATTTAAAGTTGGCCTGACACAAATTAGTTTTCAGCATTTTCTCTTCACATGTCATTGAATTAAAAACTTTGACATATGCAACATGTGCAATGTTTGTAGATTCTAGTTTGTAACATTCAAAATAGTGGTGCACACCATAAGCCAGTAATTGTAACTATTTGTCTTTGTGAAAGAGGTGTCTTATTTTAAATTCTGCACTTGTGCGATTTTATTTGCTAAATTAAGATGAAGAATTCTGGTCTAGTTTGCTACATTTAAACTCCAATAAATTAGCGATTTAGTTTGACTTGATTTATTGTTGTCAAATGTACCAAGATACAGTGATGGTACAAAGTGCATCAGACAGCAATACAGAGTGCACAATGCAGTGTTACAGTTGCAGGCAGAGGGAGCTCAACATTGACATTTGAGAATGCCAGTTAAAAGTTTGAAAAGGGAAGAAGCTATTCTTCAATCTGATCATAAGTGTATTCAAACTTTTGTATCTTCTGCTTAATGGAATAAGGTACAACCAGGCTGAGAGGTTACTTTATTATGTTGGTACCTTTCCCATGGCAGCAGAAAATTTTGATGGAGTCAATCGATGCAAGGCTACATTGCATGATGGATGGGGCTGTGTACATGCCTCTGTATGTTCTTGTGGTTTTAGGAAGAGCAGTTGTCACACCATGCTATGACATATCCAGACAATATGCTTTCTATGGTGCAAATGGAAACATTAATAAGAGTCTTTGTGAACATGTCAAATTTCTTGAGCTTGCAGAGGAATTAGAAATGTTGTTCTGCTTCTTTGACAGCCACTTTCACATGGATGGACCACAACAGACAGTTGATGATCATCATTCCCAGGGTCTTGACACTCTGTATGACCTCTACTTCAGCATCATTGATGCAGACACTGGACGTGTGCTCCAGTCCGCTTCCTGAAGTCGATGACCAGAGCCTTCATTTTGCTGATGTTGATGGAAAGATTGTGGTCCTTCAACGATGCTGCTCAGCTCTCAGTCTCTTTTCTGTACTCTGTCTCTTTATCGTTGAAAATCCAACCCACAATACTGATGTCATCATCCCATCCCAATGGGGTTGTGGTGGAAATTGACTTCACGGCCGGGAGTGCATTAGGAGTACAGTAGAGACATGAGTCTGAGGTCTTGTGGGGCTCTGGTGTTGATGTTTATTGTGGAGAATGAGTTTGCAACGATTCTCACTGATCAGGACTTTGTTGATCCAATTACAGAGAGGGAAGCTGAGACCTAGGTCTTGAGGTTTTGAGGTATATTTGTTTGGAATTATGTTGTTGAAGGCATAGCTATCGTCCTCCCACCCACAGCCTCCAACCTCATTGTTCCCCAACCCCGCATGGCCTGTTTCTATCTCCTTCCCAAAATCCACAAACCTGCCTGCCCTGGTCGACCCATCATTTCAGCCTGTTCCTGCCCCACCGAACTCATCTCCACCTATTTGGACTCCATTTTCTACCCTTTGGTCCAGGAACTGCCTACCTACGTCCATGGCACCACCCACGCCCTCCACCTTCTTCAGGACTTCCAATTCCCTGGCCCCCAACACCTCATTTTCACTATGGACTTCCAGAGCCTATACACCTGTAATCCTCATGCAGATGGCCTGAAGGCCCTCTGCTTCTTCCTGTCCCACAGGCCTGACCAATCCCCCTCTACCGACACGCTCAACCACCTAGCCGAACTCGTCCTTACCCTCAAAAACTTCTCTTTCGATTCCTCCCACATCCTACAGACAAAGGGGGTGACCGTGGGTACCCGCATGGGCCCCAGCTATGCCTGCCTCTTTGGAGGTTACGAGGAACAGCCCCTCTTCTGCACCTACACAGGCCCCAAACCCCACCTCTTCCTCTGTTACATAAATGACTGTATTGGTGTCGCCTCTTGCCCCCCAGAGGAGGTCGAACAGTTCATCCTCTTCACCAACACCTTCCACCCCAACCTCAGGTTCAACTGGACCATCTCCAACACATCCCTCACCTTCCTGGACCTCTCAGTCTCCATCTCAGGTAACCAGCTAGAAACTGATGTCCATTTCAAGCACACTGACTGCCACAGCTACCTAGAATACAGCTCCTCCCACCCACCGTCCTGCAAAAATTCCATCCCCATTCCCAATTCCTCCGCCTCCGCCGCATCTGCTCCCGCGATAAGGCATTCCAGTCCTCCCGCACATCCCAGATGTCCACGTTCTTCCAGGACCGCAACTTTCCCCCCACAGTGGTCGAGAACGCCCTTGACCACGTCTCCCATGTTTCCCGCAACACATCCCTCACACCCAGCCCCCGCCACAACCGCCCTAAGAGGATCCCCCTCGTTCTCACACACCACCCCACCAACCTCCGGATACAACGCATCATCCTCCGACACTTCCGCTATCTACAAACCGACCCCACCAGTCAAGCCATTTTTCCATACCCACCCTTGTCTGCCTTCCGGAAAGACCACTTTTCCGTGACTCCCTTGTCCGCTCCAGACGCCCCTCCAACCTCACCACACCTGGCACCTTCCCCCGCAACAACAAGAAGTGCTACCCTTGCCCCCACACCTCCTCCCTCACCCCTATCCCAGGCCTCAAGATGATTTTCCATATCAAGCAGATGTTGACCTGCACATCTGCCAATGTGGTACATTGTATCCATTTTAACCGGTGTGGCTTCCTCTACTTTGGGGAAACCAAGCAGAGGCTTGGTGACCGCTTTGCAGAACACCTCTACTCGGTTCACAACAAACAACTGCACCTCCCAGTCGCAAACCATTTTAACTCCCCCTCCCATTCTTTAGATGACATGTTCATCATGGGCCTCCTGCAGTGCCACAATGATGCCACTCGTAGGTTGCAGGAACAGCAACTCATATTCCGCTTGGGAACCCTGCAGCCCAATGTTATCAATGTAGACCTCATAAGCTTCAAAATCTCCCCTTTCCCCACTGCATCCCAAAACCAGCCCAGTTCTTCCCCTCCCCCCGCCGCATCACACAACGAGTCCAGCTCGACCCCTCCCCCCACTGCATCCCAAAACCAGCCCAGCCTGTCTCCGCTTCCCTAACTTGTTCTACCTCTCACCCATCCCTTCCTCCCACCTCAAGCCGCACCTCCATTTCCTACCTATCACCTCATCCCGCCTCCTTGCCCTGTCCGTCTTCCCTGGACTGACCTATCCCCTCCCTACCTCCTCACCTATACTCTCCTCTCTACCTATCTTTTTTTCTCTACATCTTCCGTCCGCCTCTCCCTCTCTCCCTATTTATTCCAGTTCCCTCTCCCCATCCCCCTCTGTGATGAAGGGTCTAGGCCTGAAACATCAGCATTTGTGCTCCTGAGATGCTGCTTGGCCTGCTGTGTTCATCCAGTTCCACACTTTGTTATCTTATATCCAAATATGTCTTTTTCTTCATTAGCCAGCGCAACACATACATTTTACATTAACTCTAATTATGCAGTCACTACTACAGTCTATTTCAGTCTGTCTTTTCCCCACCACTGAACACTTCTATCTTCCTTCGTCAAAACCACGAAATTGCCTCAGCAATTAAGCCTGGATATATTTAAACAGATCCACACCAAGCATTTGGTTAAGATGGTTTCATCTTTGTTACTAACGTTATCACTGCTACAACTTTTTACATTAACTTCTGCCATTTCAAGCCAACTGCCACTTTCAAGTCCCAAATTCTGAAGTTCAGAACTTCTCTGTCTCTCTCCCTCTCTCTCTAGCTCTTTCTTCTGCTTTTAATCATAACTCAAACCTTTCATTTCTTTTTCAGTTTCAAGCTTTTTAAAGATTTTGTTCATTGTTCTCTGCATCTTTCCATCCCTCTGTTTTGACTTCTGCCTCCCCTTTTGTTCTTCCTCTTTCCATTGCCATTGTCATCTCAATCAAACTGCTTCATTTGCAATAGGATTTTAGCTTTTTCCAAGTATTGGGATTGCATTTCTTGCAAAATAAGTGTTACACTATCACTGCAATTTCCTCCCTTGCCCTCACAACAAAGGCAACCCCTACCTCTGCTCATCTATCAATTCCACAAGCTCTGTCTTCTTCATGTTCTGTAAGCCACTCCGAGTGATTGCTCTCACACCCAGGAAACTCTTAAGCTCTCATGAAGCCATTGTGACACAAGGCACTCCCTGTTTAAATGAATCAAATGCTACATTTAAAACAGAATATGAATAGTCTCCAACCACTGTCTTTCAGTCCAATAATTCTAAACCCAAGACCAATTTAAAGATCTTGATCTCAGACGAGACTCAATTTTGTTATGAATCAGACTGGCCTCCTAGTTCCCACGATATAGTAAGGAAATAGCCTAAACACGAACTTGCTCTTTGTGTTAAGGTGATGTGAGATTTTTTTTTGTCAGATGCAATCTGATGTGGTCCACCACTAGGCTTCTAGAAAAAGATACTAAATTGTTACAACACAATTCAAACACAAATGAAAAGACGACTGAATACTTTAGAAGATAATATATGAATTAACTACGAATGAGCAACTGTTCCAGAGTTTCAGACTATTTTCCCCAGAGGACACATATCAATTACAACATCACTTAGGTTTAAGGTAAAAGGGGATCAGTTTAAATGAAATGTGAGAGGCTTTTTCTTTCGACAGAGGTTGAAAAGTACCTGGAACGTGCGCGCAGTGGATGTTGTGGAGGATCAAAGTTTGAGGGTCATCTTGGCAGATAAATGGACAGGTAGGGAAGAGAGATATAGGCTGAGTAGAAGCTAAAGATGTTTTTTTTTTGTTTAGAAAGGCATCCTGTATTGGCAGGACCTTGTTCGAGTGAAGGCCTGTTCCTGTATTGTACTGTTGGTTCTTAACACCAGGTCAAGTGCCAATAAAAACAGCGACACACACGTAATAATGGTGTTAAGTGGAGTGGTAACATTTATGTTACGGTAGACGGCATATAGATTTTGTTATGTTATTATGCAATTTTATAAGATTAGATTCCCTACAGCGTGGAAACAGGCCCTTCGGCCCAACAAATTCACACGGCCACTTGAAGCATCCATCCAGACCCATCCCCCTATAACGCACACACCCCTGAACACGACAGGCATCTTTGAACTTGGGGAGGAAACCCATGCAGACATGGGGAGAATGTGCAAACTCCACACAGGCAGTCGCCCTAAATTGGAATCAAACCTGGGTCACTGACACCATGAGGCTGCAGTGCTAACCACTGAGCCACCGTGCCGCCCTAATGCTGATCAGATCACACTTGAAGCCTGTGTTCTTGGAATAGTGCATGTGGCAAACAGCTGAAGGACCGTGGACATTCCAAGGAATGCTCATATTAGACTCAAAAAGGTAGCACTGCTTCTCTATCCACAGGCACTGCTGGGCATATTGTGTTTCTGTGTGACCAAGAATAAAGCAAATCATTTGATTGACATGGAATACAATATAGTAAACTCATTCTCTGCCTCTATGACCATGATAGTGAGAGCAGTGTGTCGACTGCATGCAGATATAAATTTCACAAAAATCATTTGTAAGTAACACACAAAACTGTAATTAGTAACGGTTAGCAATGTAAAGTTAGCAGTCTCCAGACAGCAGAATAAACTAAATGTTCTATTCTAATTTTCTGTTAATTTCTGGTCTTGAGATGTATTGTTATTCTTCCAATATTTCAACATTCAACACACTTCAACAGACCCTGTAATCTACCTTTGATGGTGCAAAATATTACATATATCCATATGAAACTTTGCATCAACTCAAACAAAGTAAACATTTTGAATTCTGACAAATTATTGGTCTTATCAGCAGTGTACGTATACTTAAAAGGATAATAACAAGAAATAAAACTGTCCTCAGTAGCAGGTGAATCTTTACAACTTTGATCATTTCCATGTTGGAATGGTAATTCATTCATGACAGTTGGATATCAGATTGGTGAAGTATAGTGAAATCTTCAATTGGTGGAACAGATCCGTGTTCCAGGTTTCATTGTGTTTCCTCCTCACATGAGTTAAACATTCACTTCTACACAAATGGGTCATAAAATACATGGACACAACACAAATTTAGGAAAACATTTCTTTGAAAATTACTGAAGCACACTTGTTAGGTGACTTCCCATTCAGAGAAAACATGCCACATGTTCTTCAAGTCATGAATGCCCCGTTCATCAAAGTATTGGATCTTCGTTAAATTTCAACGGAGCATAAAAAGTCTGGATAACAAATCAGAAACTATTATCAGAGAAACTTGGGAGCAGGGAACAGCAATTCAACATTTGTTTAACAACTTCAGTTAAGAGTTATAGAGTCATAGAGTTATACACTGCAGAAAAGGCACTTCGGCCCAATGGGTCTATACCAGCATAACTACTGCTGATTACACTTTCTTGCGCTTCTCTCATATTGCCGAATTTCCTCCAATTTTGTAAGGATTGCAATCTCCACCATATCCCCAGGAAGTGCGTTCCCGATTCCCACTGCCTTCTGCGTAAAAAGGTTTTGCTTTAATTTTCTGAAACGCCCCACGAATTATCGTGACCCTCTCATGATTGACAATCTCAATCAAGGACATTTCTGCTCTCTGTTCTGCCTGCACACACCCCTCATAAACTTATAGACCTCAGTCGTATATCCTCTCGGTCTGCTAGACTCTTCAGAAAACAATTCAAGCCTGTCTAATTACATCCCACAGATCAATTTCTCCAACCCAGGCAACATACCAGTGACCTCCTATGTACCCCATCGAATGATATCACATCCTTCCTGTAGTGAGCTGACCAGAAATGCACATAATACTCCAAATGTAATCGAACTAACGCTTTGCAGAAGTCCAACATTAACTCCTTGAACGTATATGTAGCACAAACCATGAACGTAAGCGTCCCTTATGCCTCCCTAACGGTCTTATTCACGTACTCTGCCTACAGCAGGGATCTGAGTCATTAACGCAAGATACTTCGCTTCTGCGAAGCTACACAATGTCCTGCAATTTACTAAATATTCCCTCAACTTGTTTCTTCTTGAAAAGTACATCAACCCAAACTTATCAGAGTTAAATATTATTTGCCAAACCTGTGTCCCAATGAATAAACTATCTATACCCTCCTGCAAACGTCAATCATTTTCTTCAATATTAACCACATTACCAATTTTGGTGTTGGCTGCAAACTTATTAAAGATCTCCCCCTAAACCCCACCACACATACGCACACTACATTTTCATCTATATCATGTGTGTACAAACAATAAGGTTTATAATACTGATCCTTGCATTCCACCACTGGACACCGGCCTCCCATAATTCGAACTGTTTTCCAGCACAAGCCCAGTTTGTGCTCCACCTCGCCAAGTGTCCCTGTACTCCGTGTGTTTTAATCTTATCAATTATTCTCCCATGTTAGGCTTTCCCAAAACCTTTGCAAAGAACAATATAAAACACAACTACTGATCGTCCCCCATCTACACTCTTGATAATATTTTCTGAAAGATTCTAACAAATTTAATTGGCATGACCTCCCTCTGAAAAAGACATACTGACTGTGTTTAAAGAACCCATGTTTCTCCATATGGGTATTAATTCTGTGTCTCAGAGAATTTTCCAAAAGTTCCCTATCACTAACATATGATTCAGCACCTGTTTTTCTGGTTCATTGCTACCACCCTACATAAAATGTGGAACCACATTAGCATCTTCCAGTCCACTGGCACGTCATCTGGAGCCAGATAGCAATTGCAAATTTGTGTAAGAGGCCCTGAAATTACCTCCCTCATCTCCCAGAGCAGCCTAGGATGAAATTCATCCAGGACGGCAGATTTGTCCGTTTTCAGCCTGACACAGCCTTCTTCAACACTCTTCCAGTGTCTGTTGGATTCAAACACAGGTTGCCCCCTTGGTGCCGAATGAACCCCCCTCTTTCACTGCTGAACCGCTTCCCTTTAATATACTGAAATAAAACAGGGGTTTACAGTCTTTGTCATTGAGCCAGTGTGTATGCTTGCAGACATTTCGTCACCCTGTCAGATAAGATCAGCGTGGCTCTGGTGAAGTGTTAGTGTTCTGGCCCATTTGTTACTTATATGCCTCCGTTCGGCACAGGAAGCAAGTCTGCAAACTCAGCCACGACCAAAATACAAGCCTTCTCAAAAAAAAGTTTAAAATTCAAAAATTAGCGTTCTCACTAATTCTCTTCGTAAGTTCTCCTTCATGCCCCCTTTTTTGTGCTTCTAGTTATTCTATTACGTTCCCTCCTGCACTTTCTGTATTCCTCTAGGGCCGCAACTGAATTTCTCCTTTTGAACTTGCTAAAAGCTCCACACATTTTCTTTATTCAGCCCTGAACATATTGCTCTTATATTACCCTCTAACTGGCATATGTTTGACTTGTACTCTCCTCAGCTCAGTTTTCAATACCTCCGACTGCTATGCTGGAGGCCTACTTGAAAAGAGCTGCTCCCAGTCACTTATGGCCAGATCCTGCTTTGCTTTATTAAAATCTGGCTTCTCCCAATCCAGAGCCATAGCTTGAGGGCTGTTTCTTCCTTCTCCAGAACAAATTTGAATCATATTTTGTGACGGCCTCTATTGCTCAAATGTACCCCCAGTCCCACAAAGAACACGTCTTAGTTCTTTCCCAACAGCCAATTCAAGTAGTGTACCATTCCTTGTACCGCATAAATCAAAAAGCACCCCTCGACTGGTTTCAAGAAATCAGTTCCCTCTAAACCCTTAATGCTATGACTATCTCAGTTTATGTTATGAAGGATGAAATCTCATCGTATAATTTTGTAATTATTACTCTTACACGCTTCTTACTTTGTTGTGACTCTTTGGGCCCTATTATACACATCCATTAAAGTAACTGGCCCCTTAACATTTCTGACAGAAGATTGCTATATCCCGTACTCTTATAAATTGCAATTGATCAGAACAAAAAACGAAAGCTCCCCCACCCACCCTCACTTTGGAACATGCACAGAGTGAACTGTTCTGTGAACAGAACAGTTCTCTGTTTTCACCCAATGACATGCTTTTAACAATCTAGTTATTTCAACGAGATCATGACTTTATCTTCTTTTTATGCAGCAATATTCTTCGCACCTGTATTGTAGATTCTCAGAATGCAAAAAGAAACAAAATGCTGTCATCACAGGACAGAATACTTATTTTGTAGATCTGTGTAATTTTGAGGATATCTCGATCTATGTTTTTCAATGATTTCACTTCTTTCAAAATGGAAAACTGTGCCACATCATATTGATCGCAATTAAATTTTCGGTCGACTTATGTCACTGTAACTGCTACTATTAAACGTTTTCTAAAACTAGTGTAAGGAAAACGCACGCCTTGAGAGAAAATTTATATCGATTTAGATGCACTTACCTCCTGGTTTGAATCACGTGTTTGAAAATCTGCTGATTCCTTATCTGTGTTCCAGTTGCCTGATGTAAAGTAAATAGCCAGTTTGTTAAAGAAATGTTTGGCTGATTGGGTTAATTAACATGAAAAGTCAAAAAGCACAAAACGCATGTGTAGATCACAATGAATGTATAGCACTAAGGTTCACTTCCTACCTGAGCCGCAATTTCCATAGATACATCCACCAACGACAATTAATATCATGACGAGGGAAATCAATGGCAACGTACTCCCATAAAACATTAAACAACAAGCGATATGTTGCGACTCTGAAGAAGGCAGGGCTGTGATTAAATATAAACAAATTAGGTATCCAATACTTACAAGCAACTCAAGAGGCCCATCAACGTCAATCCAAGCTGCTCATTGTGCAATCCACAAAACCCCCGCAGTAAATAATGTAACCCTTAAAGTTAGACGCAAGACCAATAAAGTAGCACCAAGACAGAATGAGACACTCAGAGGCAAAAGAAGGTAGAGACACATCTGAAACAAAACGTTCGTCATATAGAGCAACATAAATTTGGAAACATCTCCTGTTGGGCACAGAAGGAGATTATTGAGTCCTCCAAATATTGCTACACCGAACCAAGTTGAACTAATTACTTGGATCCCTCTCGGCATGCGTCTATCAATCCGAATCGAATCCGGAATTCAGCCTGTCTCCTAGAATTAAAGTACTTCAAGGTTCACAATGTTTTTCCACCTGTCACTTAATTTCTCATTCGGATTTTCTCTTGATATGACTTGCAGCGTACATGTATTTGTGTCCACTGAACATTGTTGGAAGATCCATTACCACGATTTCCTGGTACATGTTCAATGTCCTTTCAGCATTTAACTGTATAAGTAGGTGTTTAGAGAAACTGTGTTAAATATTATCGCCTCCAGTTTCATAAACCGTTACTTAAGTAGCCCTCTCCAAATTTCTAATATTTCACCACATGCTTTGAAACAGTCAATCTTTCTCCAATCCCCAGTCTTCACTTTCAGCGATAGCCGTAAGACATAAAAGTGGAAGTAATGCCGTTCGGTCATTAGTCCACTCGATCCTCATTTAATCATGAGAATTTCAGCTCCACTTGTTTGACAACTTATTTTTTAAAAGATTGAGGAGGCTTTTAGCAAGTTGGAAAAACCATTTCCGAAACAGACAGAATAAAGGGGCTGTTTGACACCACGTGATCAAGAAAAGCCAAAAAGAATGAAGCAAGCTCAATCAGACTGATCAGGGTGTCAAAGACAGAAGGGAAGCATGGGCATTACCATTCCTAACACTGAATTATGGATAATATGTGAAAAATGTTGATTTAATAAAACTTGGAACACGATGAGTAGATATGCTATTGTTGTAACAAATAGATAAACCCGTATTATATATAAAACTCGTTTTAAAAATTCTACGATGAGAACAAAACAGAATGCCTGAACCAATGGTTAAAAAATGGAAAAACAGTTGCTGTTGCTGTTCTGAAAGAGGAAGACGGTCAATGAAACCAGTAGATTGAATCGACTTCGACAAGATCTTTCCACTTCTGAGGCAAGACCAGTCTCGAAGAGATCAATATAACTGCGCCACTCTAATGAAAGCGAATCTGAAGTAAGATGAAGCGGAGGAGGTTGGGTGAGTTGGAAACTCGGGCGTCGATAGAAAGCATAAAGCTTTCTTAAATATGCACGAGAGAAAGGGATGCGAATGCAGGTGCGGCTAATAAAAGTACTATCAAAATAAATATTTGGGAGGAATCTAGAGAGAAATTAGAGCTCTAGTACAAATTTATTATCGTCTGAATCACAGTATGTCTTTTCCAACGCGAATGCTATGATAAATAGAGCAAAATTCATAGGCATTAATAAGAAATGTAGCGAACTGGGAAAAAAGTTATTATTTCCCATTTTAATCAACAAAACCTCAGATTCGCTCATTATACCCTGCTTTATGTGCAAATAGCCTGCTTCAATAAATTATGATAAGAATTGAGAAAACTAAGGAGTGTAAGGCTGAGTTATCTGAAAGAAGTAAATATCTGGACAATCAGACGACGATGCAAAGAATGGGAAGACTTTGAAGATGAAAGGTCATAAAGTCGCAATAAGCTCTAATGTTGGCACTAAACGTAATCATTAATTGTTGTTGCCAATACTTACCTTTCTGATATGAGATACTTTCACTGTTACGGATCGCAGTTGAGCTGATTTGAACTGAGCAAGTACAGACAGTGCCATGTTTCCAATCTTCTGCCGGGACTCTGATGTGACTCCTGATACTGTAGACTCCAGTGGAGTCCAATGCCGCAGAACCTGTCCAACCCTCGGCATCCCAGGTGGATATATTCCAGTCGATGGGAAAGTCATTAGCGATCGCGTTGCTCACTAAACACATCAATGGGAGAGTTTCCATGGAAACCATTTCTTGCAGCGGTGGAGATAAAAGAATTACGTTGGGAGGGCCTGAAGAGATTGGAAAGTAACATGAAATTATTGTTCAACATTGCTTTGTATCGATAGTGAAAGCCGTCAATCTGTCTTTACTCTTACCTGTTATGAGCAAGTGGGAACCATTTCCGAATATGAAGGTGTTCAGGTATGATTTCCTACCAGCACAGAAATATACACCTGAATCATTTCTCTGGACGTTGTGAATCACAAGAGTATAAACAGTCGATTTGTCATTAACTTGTCCAGAAAATCTTCCAGTTGGAGGGGCGTATGGGCTCACAAAGTAAACGAAATTCAGATTTCCTCGGACCATCTGTTTGTACCAGGGAACATCGCCATTTGCATACCAGCTCGTGTGGCATTTCATCCTCACAGTGCTTCCAATGGAGACACTCTGAAGTGCCGGACTTTGCAGGAGCGTTGTCTGAGCGACGGTAACTTTGAAAACAGAGCATGTCACAAGCTTTATCTGAAAACTGAAGTTTTGGTTCACGCAAATTTAATGGCTTAAGTGAAGCAAATATGTTCATTGCGAGAATAAGCACCGATTCTAATCAGGAATTGGTATGTTAATACGTGCTAAAATACGTCAAAAGCAAGAGGCAGGAAGAAAGAAAGAACGATCGAAAGCAAAAAAAAGAGCAATATCAGCCAGACATTCGTCAAATGCGGTCAACTATTGCAATTTAAGAAAACGAGCACTGACTTTTGCTCAAAGAAATATTCAGCAATAGCAATTCCATACTATCACAAAAACTGTTTTCGTCATTTTGGTGAAAAGATAAGCATTGACCAAAAGCAGTAAAAGAACTCCTCAACTTGTTTCCATGTACAATACACGAAATATGAAAAAAAGTTTATCTAATTTACAGATCTTCGATAATGTAATTCTTCACCAGTTAAATAATGTTTTTCTTTTATAGAATACTTCATTTAGTGCTTCACCTGGCCGGATTTCCCATTGGCCGTACGCCAGATATACCTTACAGTAGAAGAAAAATATCGAACCTGGCACAAGATAGCACAGCATACAGAGAGTTACGAGATCCATTGGATGAGGGTGAAGTTCTCACTGTGAGATTTGAACAGTCTTATGTTGTTTGTGGAGCTCAATCTTGAGGCTCAGCTGTGGAAATTATCTGCGGCATTTAAAAATACCTAGATGGAAAGTACAGACTCATTGACATGATTGCTGTGGGTTTCCTGTTTACACGTTAAGCATCCACATAGAGATCTGTTAGCAAAAATCAATCAATCATTGTGCAGGTTGTAAATATTTTAGCTTGGTAAGACATCACACTAAATGAGCAGACTGCCTGACTCATTCCGTCTTGATTCGGCTCCACCATGCCATCAAGGGTTAATTGTCCCTCATTCCAGGCTTCATTTCGGATGTTAAAATAAGACACGGACAATATGCCATTCCATAACTTTAAATTCAAAGTAAATGTCAGTCACAGTGTCTGTGTTGGAGTAATGCAATATATTCCGACGTTGTCTTTCAGCTGAGATACTAAACCCAGGTAGGTTTTCGGTATTTTAAGACATTGTAAGCTTCACCCGGCCTAACATTATCAAAAGTTGCAGGTGAATTTCTCTGGTTTACTTTGGGTAAAAGTTCTCCACTCGCAGCAGTGCAAAAAAAAAACAAATAAATTAGAGTGTTATTTGACTTCATTTTATCATAAATTGCTGGTTTATGCTTTGCATTGAGATAGTGATGATATTTAAAATCGTACGAACTTGTTGGGAAGGTACTTTGAAACATCTTTGATGAATGCATTGTAATCTGCCTTACATTTCAACAGTGTTTTCCTCCTTGCTGTTACAAACATTCATTCCAACATAACAGGCAACTCGAATCGATTGTTAGCGTACAGTTGGAGGCGAAAAGTTTATTTTGATGATAGTGGTACAGTAAACAATATAAGCTGCAACAAAAAGGTAAGTCATTCATGTCTTAGATCAAGAAATGAACAAGTTGCTTGACTGTGACAATAGGTTGCATGTGTACAAAAATGATTATATTTGTGACACAGGTAATAAGCTTACTGTTGACTATTGTTGTCTCACAAAACAAAAGACAGATGAAGAATGCATTTGATGTCAGTTTGGAATGTTATGTTTGCTTTATATAATGAATTACAATAACACTGCCTAGAGGAAGAAATAACAGATAATTTATACAAATCTCAGGTTGTATTTACGAAAAGCAATTGATAGTTCCATTCACTGTATTCCTGAGCTTGTGCTCGTTAAAAACTAGTGATTCCTTAAATTATGCTTGATAATCAGCACAAAGAATTATTTATTTACTGTTACAAGTGGTTTTAGCATCAATGTCAATAGGCTTTTTGAAAAGCCTGCTGTTGGCTGTTAAATGACACACCAGTGATTATATTTACAGTTAGTTGCTATATTCTGTTTAATATCATCATTTGGGGGAATCCAATTTTATATCAATATGAAAGTCAATTGATCTGCTACAGTTTAGTCTTAAAGTGGACTTTATCATCCATAACCAGAATGCCAAATTACAATATTTTTCTATATGAGAACATAGCTAATGCACAAAGGGAAAATAAAGTAATTTAAGTCTTACATTGAAAATAACAAAACAATATATACAATTCAACTGAGCTTGGCAAATCAGACAGTTATGAATAGCATCAGATAGATTGTTGAATGTGCACTATAATGAATCTAAGCAGGGATTCAAGCACACAAAGATATACTTCATTGGTCAAATCAATGTTAACAGTACAGTGTGAGCATGTATGCTTATTTCATCATGAGAATCAGCACTTTGGTGTCATGGATGTATCATTTTCGAAATGAGGCAGATAATTAGGCACACAGTTTTGGAAATTTTCACTTAATTCTCAAATATATCATTGAAACAAGAACACAATAGGTCAGGATGGTATGTACAACCCAGAAGAAAATTCAAAAACTGTGCGAACATCTGTGAAGGCAGACAGTGGTACTGTTAATAGAGCAAACTTTGTTATTTAATACACACATGATGATATCATATGTTAGTAGTCCTGCACTGTAGGTTAATTTCTTGCAGGCTCGTTTTTCAATCCCATTGTCAGAACTGTTGGAAATTAAAGAACAATGGACAAGGCCATTATCCATAATAAAAGTACAGGCAAAAATGTGCAGAAGGATTAATTGAGAGGTGAAGTTCAGGAATCTTCCAAAAGACACAGAGTGAAATAGATTGTGCAAAAAGAAACAAACATGGCATAATATGGGGAAATATCAACTTGTCCACTTTGATAAATATGAAAAAAATAAGCAGACAGAGGGTTTAAAGATTCTGGTGGAACTTAAAAACAAAAGGATTGCAGGATCTGGAAATCTGAGAAAATGCTGAAGAAACTCAGCAGGTCTTGTAGCATGTGATGGCAAAAAAAGTCACTGTTTTTCTGTTCAAGTCCAGTGATCGTTTGAAGGAAATGAAAGTAGTTGGGAATGGGTGGTATTTATGTTTATGGTGGGGTGAGTCGGGGCCACTGGTAAATGGAAACAACACATGGACACATTGCCCAGAAAAAGAGGCAGGACAATATGGAACAAAGACATGGCTTCTAATTAGACAAGACAGAGGTTAATAGTGGATGAGTGATGACAAGAAGTGGTGGCATGGTGGCTCACTGGTTAGCACTGTTGCCTCACAGCACCATGGAGCTGGATTTGCTTCCAGCTCTCAGTGACTATCTCTCTGGAGTTTGCACGTTCTCCCTGTGTCTTCGTGGGTTTCCTTCAGGTGCTCCGGTTACCTCCCACAGTCCAGAGATGTGCAAGTTTGGTGCATTGACCATTCAAAATTCCCCGAAGTGTTCAGGAATGTCTAGATTAGTGGGGTGAGTCTGGGTGAGATATCCTGAGATCAGGTTGGGCTGAAGGGCCTGTTTCCATACTTAAAGGATTCTATGATAATTGCAGATGGCTCAAAGTAAGTTGATTGCTGGGAACAGCCCGTACAAAACAGGACCTAGTGAAATGATAACACGGAGCAGGAAAGCTTGACGTTTTGGGACAGGACCCTGCTTCAGGAAAAGCTTTTCTGCTCATCTGATTCTGCTTGGCCTGCCGTGTTCATCCAGCCTCACACTGCATTATCTCAGATTCTCCAGCATCAGCAGTTCCTACTATCATAGTAGTATGATGTGAACTTTCTGAAAGTGTGGTGCAGAATTTTGTGTCTTGAAGACTGAAAAGTACCTCGGTGCAAAATAACATGTTGTTCATTCGATTTGCACTGAGTCTTGCAGAAATACTGCAACAGGCCTGAGACACAAATCTTGAAGTAGAAACAGTGAAGTAGGGCTATTGAATTGAGTGGCACTTGGAAGCTAAGGATCTTTTCTTTATTTTGGAAAGAGCAAAAGTGTTCGACAAAGTGTTCATCTAGTCGTTTTTGTCTTCACTCCAGTGTACAGGAGACCATGTTGTGAGCAGCAAATGAGATGGAGGCAAATTGTTGCTTCAACTGAAAGATGTGCCTGGGCCCTTGAACGGTGAGGAGGCAGAAGGCAAACTGAGACGTTTTGCACCATCTGCATAGGAAGTTTTACCATTGTTTGGGAGTGGAGCTGGTGTCAGGGAGGAACAGTTTCTGCGAATGTTGTTGATGGATGTAAGATGAAATATGGGCCTGAAGCAATATCCTGCCGCAGGTGGTGGAAATGGTAACATGTGATCCTTTGAATATGGAGATAGGTAGGTAGAAAGAGAGGACTAAGGGACCATATCTTGGCCGTGATTGGATTGGAGAAGAGTAAGGGAGATGTGCAGGGAATGGATCAGAGATATCTGAGGTGTGTCTCGATGAATGTGACGAGGATTCTACAGTTGAAGAAAATAGTTAAAATTTTTGAGGTTCACCTTTTATAAGATGGTTTCATCAGAACAGATGTGCCAGAGATGACAATTCTGACAACCATTGTCCTGACAAGAACCGTGTTATCAGGGTGTGTACTAAAGGATGGGACTCAGTGGGTTTGTAATGGATGACAGTGGCCATTTTATCACCAGATATACAAATGAAGATGTCAAGAAAGGAACCAGTTGAAAGTAAGAGAAGGGTAGAAATAGGAATCAAAATTTACGTTGTTTTTTTTCCAATTCTGCATGAAGGATGAAAACAACACTGATGATGTCATTGATACACCACAGGAAGAGTTGTTGGTTGTGTCCTGAGTAAGACTGGATTAAGAAGTGTTCCATGTAACCCAAAAACAAACATGCATATCTGGTGCTCATGTGCAAATCTTTTACCTGAAGAAATGAGAAGAGTTAAAGGAGAAGTTGTCCAAAGTGAGGACAACTAGGTCAGTAGAAAGAGAGGACTACGTGACCATAACGCTGTCGAGATTGGATTAGATAGGGGTAAGGACAGTTGTGCAGGGAATGGATCAGAGATATCTGAGGCATGTTCCGACGAATGTAATGAGGAATCCTCAACTGGCCTGGTAGAAGAGCATGGTGGTGCAAGGGAGCATACCACTCAAGGAAGAAGCGGAAACCCATCAACCTTGAGGGAAATGTAGGTGGAATGCATTTCCTTTGTGAAGATGAGGTACCTGATAGTCGCAAACTGGAAATTTTGAGACAGACGTATTGGCTCAGATGATTTGCAGATGTAGGTCAGAATAGGCTGGATTAAAAAAAGAAATGAGGTAAGGTAGGACAAAATAAGTTCTGTGGGGTAGGAACAGGCTGAAACATTGGGTTTTCCAAGGCAGTCGTGTTTGTGAACTTCTGGTAGAAAGTAGAAGGACCATGAGATGGGCAGCTCTGAGGCAGTGATACTCAGCTGAGATATAGTTACTGTAGGCGGCCTGAGAGCTGGTGCTCAGTCTCAGCAAGGTAATAGTCAGTTTTCCAGAGAACAACACCACTCTTGTCAACTGGCTTGATTACGGAGTCAGAGTTGGATCTAAGAGCACAAAAAAATGCTGACAATAGAGGAAGATCGTTGAAACTGGTAACAGGACCCGGGAAATATCACGAGTCAAGTGTGGGTCAGGTAAGGATGGCATGGTGGTTAGCACTGCTTTGGAGCAGCACCAGTGACCTGGGTTCAATTCCACTTTCGGGCGAGTGACTTTGTGGAGTTTTCATATTCTTCACATGCCTGCGTGGGTCTTCTTTGGATACTTCTGTTTTCTCCCACAGTCCAAAGGTTGTTACTTTATGCGGATTGGCTGTTGGAGTTGCTGAGTTACAGCGACATGTTGGGGAATGGGGTCAGGGTGTGATTCTATTTGCAGGGACTGTCTGGATTCAAAGGGCTGAATGGTGAGATTCCACACTGTATGATTGTATGAAGAAATCGGCGATCATAGGAAGAGGTCCTTTTGGTGGGAGAGTGTTGGAGGTGGGTGAAGCATTCTGTTGGACGGGCAGAGTAGTAGCCCTATCAAAAGAGTGATGAAGGTGACAAAACAAAAGTTCAATGTCATGTCAAACCCAACATTCAGAGAATTGGGGGTGTGAAGGGATAAAGGAACTGACTGCTGGGATGTTCAGTGAGGGGTTAAGGCAGGAGATTATCGTGAGGGCTGTGGAAATGCTGCCAGCAGGTGAAGGAACACAGGAAAACGAGCAGGCATTCAGCATGTCTCGCCTATTTTGCCATTCATTGAGATCATAGCTGATCTGTGGCCTGGCGTAATTTACCTGTCTTTGGCACATATCTCATAATACTTTGATGAGCAAGAAGTTGTGCATCTCAAATTTCATATTAACAACTTTACCAACCGTTTTTGAAAGAGAGTTCAAACAGCTGACAGGTTTTGTGTGCAGAATTGATTTCTAACATCCCTCCTAAACGGTGTGGCCCTATTTTGTAGACAGTGCATCCTAGCCAATCAGTGCAGAGAAATATATTTTGATTTGCCCTGTCTTTTCATGTTCATATCGCGGAGACATCGATCAGATCTTCACTTAATTTTTCTGAATTCGTGGCAAAACAGATCTAATTTGTATAATCGCTACGTATATCAACAAATAGCATGGAAAATAAACCAGGCATTAGATGTTGTCAGAGAGATGATTGTTTAAGAACAGTTCAAAAATTCACTGCCGGAAGTCATGAGAAGTCACGTGGAGGAACAGAGAGTTAACGCTGCAAGGTTGGCAGCTGAAATAGTCAATGATTGTGAGCTAGTTCATGAATCAAAGTTTGGCTTACCACATCAATTTCAATCCGTGAGGGACAGAAAGTTGGGAAAAGAGAAATTCTCAGGTGGCAGGGGAAAAGGTGATAATAGACAATAGGCAATAGGTGCTGGAGTAGGCCATTTGGCCCTTCGAGACAGCACCACCATTCATTATGATCATGGCTGATCATCCACAATCAGTATCCTGTTCCTGCCATATCCCCATAATCCTTGATTCCACTATTTTTAAGAGCTCTGTCCATCTCTTTCTTGAAAGCATCCAGAGTGTTGGCCTTCACTGCCTTCTGGGGCAGAGCGTTCCATACATCCACCACTCTCTGGGTGAAGAAGTTTTCCCTCAACTCTGTTCTAAATGGCCTACCCCTTATTTTTAAACTGTGTCCTCTGTTCCTGGAATCACCCATCAGTGGAAACATGCTTCCTGCCTCCACAGTGTCCAATCCCTTAATAATCTTATATTGTCTCAAACAGATCCCCTCTCATCCTTCTAAACTCAAGAGTATGCAAACCTAGTTGCTCCAATCTTTCAACGTATGATAGTCCCGCTATTCCGGGAATTGACCTTGTGAACCTATGCTGCACTTCCTCAACAGCATGAATGTCCTTCCTCGAATTGGGAGACCAAAAC
The DNA here is from genome assembly GCF_030684315.1 of Stegostoma tigrinum. Taxonomy (NCBI): domain Eukaryota; kingdom Metazoa; phylum Chordata; class Chondrichthyes; order Orectolobiformes; family Stegostomatidae; genus Stegostoma; species Stegostoma tigrinum. Next base: position 8,396,415 of record NC_081400.1, read on the forward strand.
TGCACACAGCTCTCCAGATGCGGTCTCACTAGGGTCCTGTACAGCTGCAGAAGGACCTCTTTGCTCATATACTCAATTCCTCTTGTGATGAAGGCCAGTATGCCAATAGCTTTCTTCACTGCCTGCTGTACCTGCATGCTTGCGTTCATTGACTGATGTGCAACAACACCTAGATCTCGTTGTACTTCTCCTTTACCTAACTTGACTCCATTGAGATCATAATCTGCCTTCCTGTTCTTGTCACCAAAGTGTATAACCACACATTTATCCACATTAAGCTGCATCTGCCATGCATCTGTCCACTCACCTAGCGTGTCCAAGTCACCCTGTATTCTAATAACATCCTCCTCACATTTCACACTGCCACCCAACTTTGTGTCATCAGCAAATTTTCTAATATTACTTCTAATGCCTTCGTCTATATCACTAATATGTATTGTAAACAGCTGCGATCCCAGCACTGAACCTTGTGGTACCCCACTGGTAACTGCCTGCTATTCCAAAAGGGACCCATTTATCACTACTCTTTGCTTCCTGTCAGCCAGCCAATTTTCAATCCAACTCAGTATTTTGCCCCCAATACCATGTTCCCTAATTTTGTTCACCAATCTCCTATGCGGGACTTTATCAAAGGCTTTCTGAAAGTCCAGGTACTCTACATCCACTGGCTCCCCCTTATCCATCTTCACAGGTACATCCTCAAAAAATTCCAGAAGATTAGTCATGCACGATTTCCCCTTCGTAAATCCATGCTGACTCTGACCTATTCTGTTACTGCTATCCAAATGAGTCGTAATTTCATCTTTTATAATTGACTCCAGTATCTTTCCCACCACTGACGTCAGGCTAACCGGTCTGTAATTTCCTGTTTTCTTTCTCCCTCCTTGCTTGAAAAGTGGGACAACATTTGCCACCCTCCAATCCGGAGAAACTGATCCTGAATCTATGGAACCTTGGAAAATAATTACCAACGCGTCCACAATTTCTAGAGCCACCTCCTTTAGTACCCTGGGATGCAGACCATCAAGTCCAGGGGACTTATCAGCCTTCAGACCAAACAGTCTATCCAACACCATTTCCTGCCTAATATAAATACCCTTCAGTTCGTACATTACCCTCGGTCCTTCAGCCACTGCTGCATCTGGGAGATTGCTTGTGTCTTCCCTCGTGAAGACAGATCCAAAGTATCTATTCAACTCATCTGCCATTTCCTTGTTCCCCATAATAAATTCACCTGTTTCTGACTTCAAGGGCCCAATTTTAGTTGTAACCATTTTTTTTTCTTTTCACATACCTAAAAAAGCTTTTACTATCCTCCTTTGTATTTTTGGCCAGTTTTCCTTCATAGCTCATTTTTTCTCTGTGTATTGCCTTTTTAGTTATCAGCTGTTGCTATTTAAAAGCTTCCCAGTCCTCCGGCTTCCCGCTCATCTTTATGTTATACTTCTTCTCTTTTATCTTCTCCAGTACTTAATTTCCCTCGTCAGCCACGGCTGCCCCCCAACACCCCTTAGGATCTTTCTTCCTCTTTGGTATGAACTGATCCTGCACCTTCTGCGTTATATCCAGAAATACCTGCCACTGTTGTTCCACTGTCATCCCTGTTAGGGTATTGTACCACTGAACTTTGGCCAGCTCCTCCCTCATAGCTCCATAGTTCCCTTTATTCAACTGCAATACTGACACTTCCGATTCTCCCTTCTCCCTCTCAAACTGCAGATTAAAACTTATCATATGATGGTCACTACCTCCTAATGCCTCCTTTACTTTGAGGTCCCTGATCAAATCCGGTTCATTGCACAACACCAGATCCAGAATTGCCTCCTCCCTGGTTGGCTCCAGTACAAGAATCCATCTCGGAGGCACTCTACAAACTCCCTTCCTTGAGGTCCAGTACCGCCCCGATTCTACCAGTCTACCCGTATGTTGAGATCTCCCATAACAACTGTAGTGATACCTTTGTGACAGGCCAATGTCAACTCTTGATTCAACCTGCACCCAACCTCCTGACTACTGTTTGGGGGCCTGTAGATAACTCCCATTAGGGTCTTTCTAACCTTAGAATTTCTCAACTATATCCATACTGACTCTACATCTCCTGGCTCCATGACCCCTGATCTCATTGTACGTCATAAAGATAGTTGACCACAGGTTATAAAGGAAACCGTCGAGGGGAAATCAAAGTCAAAACGTTCAGGTGTTTTCATGGCAATGAAGTCGGCAACATATAGTCGTCAGTTTGGCAGATGAGAAGTTTTGGGAAGACGGACTTGGGAAAAGAGGATAATCCAGTGAATTTTGGTGAAGTGGAAAGGAAATCACAGTGGAAAGTATTTAACAGCACCAGAATGTACAATCTGGTCAAAGGTTTTTTGAGAACTAAGTGGTAGATCTCCACAAACATTTACTTATGAAGGTAAGGCTTGCTCATATAAGCCAGCAAGCGCAGGTTAAGAAATTGCAATTTTACGAGATAAGGGAGTATGTCAATGCTTGATGTTGAGAGATCAGGAAATATATAATTTAAAAGGACTATTGCCAGAAAGCATTGCTAATTCCATGGTGAGTCAAGCAGCGAGTCATCACATAAATTGAGGTTGGAGTGTCTAGTGATAAGTGGGAAAGTAGCAGCAGACGTAACAGTAGGAGTATTGGAAGTGCTGTCAGCTCCAGGAATACAATTTGCACTTGGTAACGATATAACTGGATCACAGGTGGGAGTGCTGCCTACTGTGATTGAAAACTTAGAGGAAAATCAGGCAACTGAGGTACTACAGGAATTACATATTGAGACTTTTCCTGACTGCATGGTGACAAGATCTCAAAGCCACAGGCTGAAGGGGGAGGAGAAACCAAAGAATAAAGTTAAGGAAGTCAAAGAAGAACCATCCGCGACCATGTTTGATGAAATGGTTGAGAAAGAAAAACAAAAACCTCTGGGGGACCAAGTCAATATTTTTAGTTTAGAGAATGTAAACAAATTACAACAGAACAATGAAAAGCTGAAGCAGTTGCATTAAAAAGCAACACAGAAGAAGAATCTGAGTGTAACCCAAAACGTTACTATCTGAAAAATGATGTTTCAATGGGGAAATGGAGACATATTCAGGTGATGGAGAAATGGGCAGACATTCATCAGGTTTGATGAGAGGAAGGGTTATCATGGCTTGCACATGAATTACCCAAATAAAATTATTTGGGAGTGAGCAATATTTTTAGCTACCTGAAAACATAAGGATGCATTTGAATTTTGCCAGATGTGTCATACGTTTCAGTCAATTGAAAACCTCAGGCAGTGATAAAACGAACATCTCTAATGCCCATTCATGCATTTGAGGATCATTTCCAAAGGTCTTAATTGATTACGTGTGACTCATACATAAAACATAAATTTGGTGTTCGGTGTTTCTTGATCATAATCAATGTGCACACTGAATTTCCAGATGCTATTCCATTGCACAAGATAATGATGGATAAGGATTACAGAAGAGTTTCTCAAATTTTCCGCCAAATGCAGGTTACCCACAGAGATACAATTGGATCATGGGTCACATTTTATGTAAAAAATACTCAAAAAAATTTTAGATAGCCTAAGAATAAAACAACTCAAAAACACTACTGACCATCTCGATTTGCAGGAAACATCAGAGCGGCAGCATCAAACTTTAAAGATCATGTTGCAGTGTAACAGTTAAGACTTTTCAGAGGATATAGGCAAAGGAATTCATTTTGAAATAAAGGATGTACCAAAGGAATCTATCAAATTCAGCCATTTGAAATTTGTTTTGGCATGAGGTAAGATGAACACTAATTAATTAAGGATAAATTAGTGAGTCAGAGCTCATAGACTGCATTTTCGAACGTGTGTCAAATGTAAGGAAAAAGATTAAATTGAACAGGTGAGTGCGTGAGACAGCATTTAAAAGTAGCACAGCATGTGATGAAACAAGAAGCAGGCAAGAAATCAAAAGTTCGCAGCTTTTTGAGTGGACTTAATGTGTTGGACTTATTTCCAGTGAACCTCTAAAAGCAATAAAACATCACAGAGTGTGTCATGTAAATATACTGAGATGGCATTTTATTCGGGAAAGAATGCAAAAGGAAGTGTGTTATTTGTTGCAACATAGAGTGTCAATGCTGCCACGTTAAGAAGTAATGTGTCTTGTTTAAAGAGATATTGTAAGGTAGAGGTGACAAGCTGGTCTAAGAAAGTCAAATATTTGGGAGGCCTTGTTTTCATCGCCAATATGGTGACTTCTAAGCATTTGGGGCGTCTGTTGGAATTGTGTGATCAACTTTGGAAAGCAGGCCAGGCAAGATCAACCTGGTTAAGAGTAATTTCACAAAACGCAAAGTCACGTTGCGAGGACATGTTATTGGGCCTGGGCAGATGGCCACACAGAATGTAGAAACAAAATTTTCTGGGGAGTTTTCCATACCATCATCGAAGATGGACGAACTAAAATTCCTGAGATTGCATGGGATTTATCAGATGTTCATGTGATAATTGAGTAGTGTGGTCAGCCCATTGACAAATTTACTGAAGAAGTGCGGAATATTTCAGTGGGCAGTCGACTGGCAGAAGGCATTTGACAGCCTGAAAGCTGTGTTAACCAGTGCCCTAGTGTTATCCAAATCTAATTGTGCAAAGCCTTTCGGGGTCGCTATCTATGCGAGTGATATAGGTGTTGATGCTGTGCTCTTACTAGAAGACGATGAGAAGATAGAAAGACATTTTGGGTATTTTTCCAGAAAAATGAATACACAACAGAAATATTCCATGATAGAGAATGAAACCTTGAGCCTGATATTGTGTAACATCATTTCAACATTGACATTGCCAGTAATTTGCCTGAGACAATTATACATACTGATCATAATCCACTAAAGCTTTGGAGAAATTTAAGGGCAAAAATTCCACACTGTTTTGATGCTGCTTATTATTGCAGTTATTGCAATTTGAACATTATATACATGGCAGTACGAGCAAACATAATTGACAGTGGATTGTCAAGAATTTGATGAAGTGGAGGCAAGAAAAATGGGAGTAACTTGATTGACACAGACTGTAGCAGTGAATATTCGAATGCTGAGAGTCAGTGTAATTTAAGAAGTATTGTAGTGTACTAATAGAATTAGACCAATGATTTTGAAAAAATAAAGCCAAATTTGTATATTGATGTTTCACTCTTTTGTAAGGGGGCAAGTGTGGAGATATTGTGACTTCAGTTTTTTTTTGGAGGGATCGTAAATCAGAGGTGAGAACAGTCAACAAGAACTGAAAGAGTAAACAGTTTGGGAGGCCATCCATTAAAAAAACAGTCTGAGTGAGTGTGGTCAGCTCTCACAGATCCAGATTTCTGCTTTTTGTTTAGTTTACAGCAGTATGAGAAGAAATTTAGTTCTCAAAAGAGTTTGAAGCTTAAGTGCATGTCTCCTCGGTGCTTACATCTCTGTATTTCCTCTTGATTTGTTTTCCCCCTGGTTTGAAGAACTGCATGGGAAAACCCATGCCTGAATTTGCCTTTTTGACAGAGGGTGTGTTTATGGGATGTTACTCGATTGAAACAGTTAATTAGTAATAATTGCTGTATCTCTTCTTCGATTAAGTGTTCCAATAGATAATTTGTTACAAGCCCCTCGTTATTTTGTTTGCATTTTAACGAGTGTTTGAATAAAATGTGTTTTGCACAACTTTGATTAGTTTGATCAGTCACAGCACATATGGAACATGACACTCGGCATCTTCATGTGAAATAAGAACATGTCAATGTTCAGGCTATGTTTTTAAACCATCTTGAGGGAGGCCTGTCTGATCCATAACACATGTCAGCAATTTGCCAACCATTCTGTAGGATTCTTCCTTTAGTGGTTTTCTTTTCTAATGTTAGAATTCATTAAATGCCATAACACATGGAAGTGCATGGTAAAATAGGGCAATGTCAGCCCATCTTCATCAAGGGGAGGTCATGCCCGACAAGTCTGTTCAAACTCTTTGAGGAAATAATGAGCAAGTCAGACCAGGGAGAGTTAATAGATGTCATCTATCTGGGCTTCAAGAAGGGCTTTGACATGGCGCCACACAGGAGTCTGCTGAGTAAGGACCCATGGGGCTAGAGGCAAGGCATTAGAATGGATAGAAATTTGGCTGACTGGCGGAATGCAGAGAGTGGGGTTAAAAAGAATCCTGCTCAGGATGGCAGCCAGTGACATGTCGTGTTCCACCAAGCTGCACCACGCTTTTCACTTCATATATTAATGATCTAGATAAAGGAACTGAGTTCATTCTGGCTACATTTGCAGGAGATACAAATACATGTAACGGAACAGGCAGTATTGACGAGATCAGGAGGCTTAAGTAGGATTAAGAGAGTGGTCAAATAAGTGGCAGATGGAGTACCACATAGGAAAGCATGAGGTCATACACTTTCATAAGAATAGAGGGATGGCCTATTTTCTAAACGGGGAGAAAATTCACAAGTCTGAAATGAAAAGCGACTTGGGAGTTCATGTCCAGGATTTTCTCAGAGTTAACTTACCGGTTGAGCCAGTAGTTGGGAAGACAAATGCAACTTTGGCATTTATTTTGCGAGGGCTTGAATATAAAAGGGATGTACTTCTGAGGCTCGACAAGGCTCTGGTCAGGCCACATTTGGAGGTTTTTTTTTACATTGTACATGTGAATTGTACGTGTTGACTGAATGAGAGATGGTGTTTCTGTGCAACTCTGACTGAGAGAGACTGTGTTAGTGCACAAGAGAGTATGTGTATGTTTGTGGGAAACAATGTTGTATTGTATGGAGTGAAAGGTCTGTGTGTGTGTGTGTGTGTGTGTGTGTGTGTGTGTGTGCGCCTACTGCAAGTGACAAGGCAGTCACAAATCCAGTTCCTCCCAAAAATACCTACTTCCAAATTAGGCTGCGGGAAGAGGATTGTTCAATCAATTTGCTTGAAATCCCAACGTTGAATGAATTCTGCATATTCCACATCAAAATTATTCAACACCAGCCATGAAAACAACATCAGTTGTGGAAAAGAGATAAGCAATCCCCTTGTGACTGTCAACAATCTGTCTTTATTTCGTGTTTATTGTTATGCAAAACAATTATTGTTCTTAACTTCTGTTCTCTGTTTTGCCTTGTTACGTACAATGTCCTGAAAACAGGAACCTTATGATTATGGCGCTGTTTGCTGGGAGAATCGTTTCCACTTTTTCTTTCTTATTCACACATCGCCCTTTCAAAGGTAAAGTGATTTTAAATTGTGTTGTGAAATGTATTGCGATTTGGCAAAAAATAAAGTTTGCACAGCCCTAACAGGCAAAGATGAAAGATTCTTGTGATTTAAACTGAGGATCGCAATTCCTCAGGTTTGAGAAAGTGTTGAGAAGGGAAACCTTCATGGGGTCCCCAGCCCGCGTGGGGTTAACCGCCCTCTGTTGGCATTATTGTGAATTGCAAAGCAGCCGTCCAGCCCCTCACCGAAATGAGTTTACAACATTCGAAAGCGGCTCAGTAAGGCAATGTCGAGAGCGGTGTATGCAGCTTAAATTGTTGGCCAAATGAAGACTGTTAGTGCCTTAACTTTTTTGCCAAATCGAATCATGGAAAGAACTCTGGGAATGCAAAATTGTCCTTTGACAATATTGTCACTTGAATGGACTTACCTTCCTGTTGAGCTGAAAGCAAGAAACAAGGTATAACTGAAACATGCACAATTCTGAAGAAGCTAATCATTGGTATGCTAGGAGGATATTTTCCCAGATGGGGAATCTCAGAACAATAAAACATCAAAAACTGAGATCAGGGCCTATATCTTGGCTTGGCTTTTGAGGACAAATGGTATTCTGCACGTCAGAAGTTGGGATCTTAGCCAATCAATTATATGTTAAAGGTCATTTAGTTATCTGTACAGAGCGAATTGTTAAAATTTTGGTCATGTCTTTGTTTGAACTATCTCAATAAATAGCATATCTATTCCTATTCTTCAGTAATACATTCTTCTTGTAATTGTAAAAGGGGTCAGGCAAAAGTGAGGTTTGAAAATTAGCATGAGAACGTTAAACGCTAGATATTGTGAAATAAACTGTTTAAAAAAATTCAAGAACAGCTTCTTCCGGCAGTTGTAACACTTATGAATGGACTTCTCATATTTTAAATTTGATCATTCTCTGAACTTTCCCTGTAGCTGCAACGCTAAAGTCTGCATTCTGTGCTCATACCCTGATGTAATTGTGTCGGTGTGACTTATCTGGGACAAAACAAATGTCTCCGGTGTGCAAAAATAAATGTATCCTTGCACCCTGTTTCTCGTAAAGACACCATTACATTCTCTCAGCTCTTCTCTCTCCATCCCCTTTGTTCCGATGAGGCTGACATTGACAAGGGAACCAACGAAACATTTCCTGTTCATGTATTTGTCCAAATGTCGTTAATGTGCGCACCTCAACTCGAGATCAATAATAGAATACCGTCAGGATGGAAACAGGCCCTGTGGCCCAACAAGTCCACACTGACCCTCAGACTTTCCCACCCAAACCCATCCCCAGACATTATGGGTAATTTAGCATGGCCAATACACCTTGCCTGCACATCTTTGGATTGTGGGAGAAAACCCATGTAGACACGGGAAGGATGTGCAAACTTCACACAGACAGTTGCCCAAGCGTGGAATCGAACCTGGGTCGCTGGTGTTCTGAGGCAACAATGCTAACCACTGAGCCACTGTGCCACACCCACCCTACACCCATCCGCTGACAGCACATTCCATATGCATACCATCCAAAAGTTCCCCCTCAGGTTCCCATGTATACTTTCCCCACTTACCTTAAACTGATTTTCTCTATTCTTCACTTCCCCAACCTTGGTATAAAGACTGAGTGTATTTCACCTTATCCATGCCTCTTATGATCTTAATCACTTCTCTCAGATCCCCATTATGTCTCTGACTCGCTAAAGAAAAATGCCCTAGCTTGTTGAACATCTCTCTATAATTCAGACCTTGAGTCCTGTCAAAATATTTGTAAATTTCTTCTGCATTCTTTCCAGTTTAATTGTATCCTTCCGATAGCAAGATGATGAAAACTGAACACAACACTCCAAGTGCGGTCATTGCAACTTCTGGTATAACTTATTCATAACTTCCCCACTTCTATACTCAACATTATGAGCGATAAAAGCCAGTGTGCCAAAAGCTTCCTTCACTGCCATATCTACTAGTGACTCCACCTTCAGAGAGCCATGCACCTGAACTCCAAGTTCCCTCTGTTACACTGCACTCCTTAAGGCCCTACCATTTACCATAAAACTCCTACTTGGATTTGACTTTCCAAAATGCACCACCTCACAGTTATCTATCTATCTATCTATCTATCTGTCTATTTATATCTATCTATCTCTCTCTCTCTCTCTCTCTCTCTCTCTCTCTCTCTCTCCCTCTATATATATATATAGATATGTTTCTCTACCAAGCTTGAGAAACAACAGGCAAACTGCAAAATAGTTAGTTGAATGACTTGTGGATACAACGCTGAATTCAGAGAAGAAACAAGATTACACAATCTGCCCTCATTCGGGCATTTCTTTTACTTTATTTTAACGGTTTTTGTTTCTAAAATTCTGGCCAGGGCTATTTGTTATGGTAGCATTTAAAATAACATTGGAGTAATACATTCTCTTTCAATATAACCATGCAACTCTTTTTATCTATTTGCCCATGTCATATTTATAATGTCACGTCCACTCCACCCAACATCACAAACTAGATTTTGTTATTTCTCCAGCCAAGTAGCAAATTGTCTGCACTTCATGACATTTCTACGATGCAATAAGTTCTTATGAGCAATCGAGTTAGATTTTAAACATGGGCTTTGCAGTTTTAACGATGTTTAGGGACACACCAAGTATTTCTCACACTTCCTGAAATGCTGAATGATGTTGCATTACACGTCACCTCTGCATTATCCAGGGTGTGGCAGAAGCACAACTGTCCCCTCTTCTCTCACTCTTTACTTCGTTGTCTTGTCTGTGAGTTTTGACATTACCGATCGAGTTCGTGGCAATGAAAGCCAATAATAATATCGAACAGTAGCAAGTCTGGGTAAGCTAGTTGTGGGACACAATGCATGATGGTGTCTTGGATCACAGCATGTACCCAAGCATTTCTTTTCAGAGTTGATTAAATATAATTAAGAGAAGGCTTGACAACAGCAATTTGCTAAAATATGAATGTATATTAAGTAAAAATAATGATTACAATGGCAATTATAAATGATTGTAGTGGTAACAGTAAATAGAAAAGAAAAGAGGAAAAAAGAGTCTCATGCCATTCTAGACAAAGCAACAAGCCTCATGTTCTTCTGTCTGTTCTTCTGTTGCCTCAATCAATCGCTGTTCTCGAGGCTCAGATTCATTCCTGGCACTGTTCACGATTCTGAGCTGAAGTGAAGTCATGCAACTTGGAATGAGATTCTCTCTCTCTTTCTCTCTCTGACATAGTATGACAAACAGCCAGCACAAAGAAAGCAGATACAGAAGACCAAACACAGCGACAGGAAAACAAGCTGCAACTGCCACCTTTGGCCGTCTCACAAACTTTGTTTTTTATGGTGTTGTGAGGTTCCTGCTCCACTACTATCTCAGACAGTACATTTCAGATTCCCACTATCTTCTGGTGAAAGAAAATCTGAAACCTGGCCAAGAGCTAAATACTTCAGCTAAAAATTATGCCGCCAACAACTCGTGATGGGCAATTCAACTAAAGAGAAAAGGTGCTCCTCCTCCATCCTGTCCATGGTCGTTGCAATCTTATGCACATTGATACGCTCCTCTCTCATCTTTCCCTGCTCCACAGAAATCAACGCAGACTATCTATCCTCTCTTCAAAGCTAATTTGCTCCAACCCAGGCAACATTGTGCATGGAAAAGATCTGCAAAGGAAACGGCCCTTTAAGCTCCAGTGTCAGTGCTGACCATGATGCCATGAGGAACTAAGTCAAACTGAGTGTGCATTGCTCGTATCTCTGACTGTTCAGGCATCCGTGCAAATGCTGTGTTCCTAGACCTATCACCACTCTGGCAGTGCTTCCAGGCACTGAGCACCCTGTGTGTCTTGTGCATTTATTTAAACATTCCCATTTCTCAAATTAAACCTACAGCCTCTAGTATTTATCATTTTGACACTGATAACAAGAATCTGGATATCCATAGAAGTTACATCAGCAACTTTAGCACTGATGTGAATAATGCATTGGATAGAATACAACATTCTCGAAGTCATATAAGTGATAATCAGAACTGCAGATGCTGGAGAATTCCGGATAACAAAGTGTGGAGCTGGATGATCACAGCAGGCCAAGCAGCATCTCAGGAGCACAAAAGCTGACGTTTTGGGCCTAGACCCTAAATGAGAGACGCTCTCTGATGAAGGGTACAGGTCCGAAATGCCAGCTTTTGAGCTCCTGAGATGCTGCTTGGCCTGCTGTGTTCATCCAGCTCCACACTTTGCTATCTCGAGTCATATATATTATTTTTAGCTGTTTAAGTCTCAGGGATGAAATGACAATGCAACACAATAGTAATCTAATAAAAATGATCTGGTTCAGTTGCAATTCATGCTAATTGACATGAAGTATTCTCTTTGTTGCACTTTCTTTAGTAAATGGCTCTACTTTCGCTGTGTGAATATTCAAACTATAGACAGAACAAGATGCATTTCACTTGCCCAGGTAAAACACGAGGCAGCATTGTTGAATAGGCACCATTAACCCATCCCCAATTACCCACACGGCAGTTGAGAGTCAAACAAATTTCTGTGGGTCTGTAGATACATGTAGACCAGCTTCCTTCCCGAGAGGACATTAGTAAACCGGGCCAGTTTTTTATTTCCCTGATAATCAACATGGTTATCATAATTCCAGATTTTTATTAGTTCTAATTCCACCATTTCCTCTGGGAGGATCTGAACCTAGCTCCTCGGGACGTTGTCTGGGTCCCTGGATTAACAATCCAGTGATACCACCACTGGACCATGTAGCTTACATTATAGTCGAGCACTGAATGCTGTCCTGTTATATATCCTTGTGTGTTGTATCTCTTTTAACTTCATTTTTATGGGATGCGGGTGTCACAGTATTGGCCAATTCACGTTGGCTGAGAGGGTGGTAGTGAGCCGGCCTCTTGACCTATTGCAGTTCACTTATGAAGCTTTATAGCTGTTTCAATACCCCTGAGGACTCTCTTGAAATAAAATTCTCTACATCAACTTCAATGCACTGATATTTCTTCCAAATCCTATCCCAGCTCCTACTATTCCAACATATTACATATGTAGTCATTAAATACAAAATTGCCATCTTTTGGATAAATCTTGCCTTTCCCTCACTTTATTCCATTTTCACAGGCTCAAATCGCTCAGGAAATCTGATGAGGACAACAAGAATTTTCTGCATTGGTTCTTTTAAATTTCTGAGATCCTTTCACCTTTCTCCAGACTTATTTCCACTTTGGTAGCCAGGGCACCTGCATCCCTTTTCCACAGTATCGCCATTTCTTCCGCCCTCTCTGAGCATATAATTTTTCGGTCCTGTGTTCTGCTTCTGCCATTTTACACGTTCAGGTCATGTCATCCAGCACAAATTTGTTGATGTCCCTCCAGGATATCTAGGTCCTCATTTTGCAGTGATCTCTTCTGAATAGTGAGAAACTTGTTCCAATCGAAAACAGTGAACTATGAGTCTCTAAAATCCAACATCATAAGAAACTGCAAATCATTTCCACCATTCCAACCCTCTCTCTGCTATCTCAGACCAAAAATATGTGCAAGTGTGGAAATTTACTTCCGCCTGTTCTCTGCATAAATTGCGTCTTAAATCTGAGTAGATCATAAAAAGAGGAATTTTACCAACACATTGTGGGAGAGTTCTTGGATTTAAGCACCAAGCCACTGCTGGTCACAGTTCACAATATTTCTGCAGTTTTAAGTGACAATGGTTACACACAAACATTGGTATAAAACAATGCTTTACTGCAAAAGCAGGATGCACCTTTTTGTGATGATGTGAGTTTTATTCCGAAGAGACATAGTGAAGGCAGAAGTGGAGACCCAGCCACTGAAATAAGATGACAAAGTGTGGAGCTGGATGAAAACAGCAGGCCAAGCAGCATCGCAGGAGCACAAAAGCTGACGTTTCGGGCCTAGAACCTACATCAGAGAGGGGGATGGGGAGAGGAGGGTTCTGGAATAAATAGGGAGAGGTGGGAGGTGGACTGAAGATGGTGAGAAAAGAAGATAGGTGGAGAGGAGTGTATAGGTTGGGAGGTAGGGAGGGGAACGGTCAGTCAAGGGTAGATGGACAAGTCAAGGAGGCGGGATGAGGTTAGTAGGTAGGAAATGGAGGTGCGGCTTGTCGAGGGAGGAAGGGATGGGTGAGAGGAAGAACAGGTTAGAGAAGCGGAGACAGGCTGTGCTGTTTTTGGGATGCAGTGGGGGGAGGGGACGAGCTGGGCTGGTTGAGTGATGCGGTGGGGGGAGGGGGTATTTTGAAGCTCTTGAAGTCCACATTGATACCATTGGGCTGCAGGGTTCCCAGGCGGAATATGAGTTGCTGTTCTTGCACTCTTCGGGTGGCATTATTGTGGCACTGCAGGAGGCCCATGATGGACCAGTCGTCTGAGGAATTGGAGGTGGTGTTAAAATGGTTCGCGATTGGGAGGTGCAGTTATTTATTGCGAACCGAGCGGAGGTGTTCTGCAAAGCGGTCCACAATCGTCCGCTTGGTTTCCCCAAAGTAGAGGAAGCCACACCGGGTACAGTGGATACAGTATACCACATTGGCAGATGTACAGGTGAACATCTGCTTAATACGGAAGGTCATATTGTGGCCTGGGATGGCGGTGAGGGAGGAGGTTTGGGGGAAAGTGTAGCACTTCCTGAGGTTGCAGGGGAAGTTGCCAGGTGTGGTAGGGTTGGAGGGTAGTGTGGTGGGGACAAGGGAGTCGCAGAGGGACTGGTCTCCCCGGAAGGCAGACAAGGGTGGGGATGGAAAAATGCCTTGGGTGGTGCGGTCGGATTGTAGATGGCGCAAGTATCAGAGGATGATGCGTTGTATCCGGAGTTTGGTGGGGTGGTATGTGAGAACGAGGGGGATCCTCTTGGGGCGGTTGTGTTTGGGGCGGGGTGCGAGGGATATGTTGCAGGAAATGCGGGTGACGCGGTCATGGGTGTTCTCGACCACTGTGTGGGGAAAGTTGCGGTCCTTGAAGAATGTGGACATCTGGGATGTGCGGGAGTGGAATGCCTCATCCTGGGAGCAGATGCGGTGGAGGCGGAGGAATTGGGAATAGGCGATGGAATTTTTGCAGGAGGGTGGGTGGGAGGAGGTGTATTTTAGGTAGCTGTGGGAGTCAGTGGGTTGAAATGGACATCAGTTTCTAGCTGTTTACCTGAGATGGAGACTGAGAGGTCCAGGACGGTGAGAGATGTTTTGGAAATGGCACAGGTGAACTTGAGGTTGGAGTGGAAGGTGTCGGTGAACTGGAAGAACTGTTCGAGCTCCTCTGGGGAGCAAGAGACAGCACTGATACAGTCATCAGTATAACGGACCTGTCTGTCTTCCCTGGACTGACCTATCCCCTCCCTTCCTCCTCAACTATACTCTCCTTTCCACCTTTCTTCTTTTCTCTCCATCTTTGGTCCATCTCCCCCTCTCTCCCTATTTATTCCAGAACCCTCTCCCCATCCTCCTCTCTGAAGAAGGGTCTGGGCCTGAAATGTCAGCTTTTGTGCTCCTGAGATGCTGCTTGGCCTGCTGTGTTCATCCAGATTCACACTTTGTTATCTTGGATTCTCCAGCATCTGCAGTTCCCACAGTCACACAGCTGCTGAAGACAGCTTAAGTAAAGAACTTTCTGACCTCTCAGAGTTTTTTAAAGTGAGAATAATAGAAGCAGCTGGATTCAAATGGCCAGCGCTCAAAGACCTGGCCATCTCTCGGAAGAGTTGGAGATTCAGTGACTAATTCCTGACTGCTACCTTCTCGAGAATTTCTCTTGCTTTTTTGTCTCTCTCTCTCTACTTGATCAGAGAACTGCATGGCAGGATCTGAATTTGCCTTTTTGACAAAAGGGTGTTTCTGGGGCATTGCTAAACTGGAACAGTTAATTAATAATGGCTGCTGTATCTATTGTTCAATGAAGTCTTCCAATATTTAAGTATTTTGAAATTAATCTTTCTTATGTTTGTATTTTGATGATAATATTTAAATAAATTGTGTTTTGCTAAAGTTAAGGTATGGGCTACCTGTTGAAAATATCTGGAGAGGGTCTGATCTGGTCCATCACAAAGTGTGTGCTCATGTATGTCTTAAAAATCTACACTTCCAATTTGATTGTTCGACTCAAAGGTGGCAAATGGTAGGTGTTAGTGTCTTGTCTCTCATGTTGAGTTTGGTTGGCATCAACAGGGTGAGCCTTTCGTAGTAACTGTTCTTTCAGGGACTAACAGTTTTCTGAGTCGGGAAGAAGTTACAAAAAGTGAGCAAGGCAAAGATGGTGGAAACGGCAGGCAAGCTGGAGTTGTTGTCGCCTGGGTCTAAGGGAAAATGGGAGATAATTGCAGCAATAGCTCAACACTTGAAATTGCTGGGAATACCATCAGAATCTTTGGAAATGACTAGAATTCAATTGCCAATGGAGCTGCTGGAACATGAAAAGGAAATGGATGCCAATCTTCAAAGTTGTGTTCATAAGTGCGCAACCACATTAGGATGCAATCTTGGGACCTTCTACTGTTTTCTCATTGACGTTTCTACCGTTTCAAGTTCAGAGCTGGGGAACTTCACTGATAATTGTACGATATCCACGTCAGTGAAGACTCCGCAGGGTTAGAATCTGGACGTGCCAATTCATAGCAAACCAAGATCAAAATTCCCTGAAAACAGAGTGTGGGGCTGGATGAACACAGCAGGCCAAGCAGCATCTCAGGAGCACAAAAGCTGACGTTTCGGGCCTCAACCCTTCATCAGAGAGGGGAATGGGGAGAGGGTTCTGATACTCTTCTCTCCAAATGTCTTGTAATAGGAATTGCTGGAGAGCAACATTTTTTGCATGCTACGAGTGTGTCATCAAATGGAGAGATGAGCAGTATTGCTGAGAACAAAAATGAAAACAATAAATAACCAACTGGCACAGGAGAAACATACCTGCATAGATTTGGCTACAGGCTAGCATAATATGCAACAAAAAGCAAAACAATCATGATTATAAAGTAAAATCAGATTGCAACTTTCATGACTGACCCAATTTTAGGATGGACTTGGAGATATGGGCAGCATTTTACACACTACAGCACAGAGGAACTACGAAGAGCAGGAGAAAATCACCTATACAGCATATTCAAACAGAAAGTGTACCCAATGAACACAGTCCCACGATTTCTCAGCAACAAACCCAAACAAACAGACAAAACGGGCCCAGAAACCATAACCACTCTCCCCTACATGAAAGACATTTCCGAAATGACTGCCAGACTACTCAGACTTCTTGGCATAAGGGTAGCCCACACACACACCAACACACTCAAACAGCAGCTAATGAACTTAAAAGACCCTTTACAGACAACAAGCAAAATGAATGCCATCTACAAAATACCTTGCAAGAACTGCAACAAACACTACATTGGACAAACAGGCAGAAAGCTAGCCACCACGATGCATGAACATATATTAGCCACAAAGCAACATGATCCACTGTCACTAATATCCTAACATACAGATGAGGGAGGACACCACTTTGATCGGGACAACACATGCATCCTAGGTCAAGCCAAACAGAGACACGCATGCGAATTCCCAGAAGCATGGCATTACAACCGGAACTCCATCAACAAACACATTGATTTGGAGCCAATCTACCATCCACTGAGAAAAGGAACAGGAAATGACATCACCAACGCAGGAAATGACATCACCAACCCAAGGAAACCTAAACAGATCAATAGAAAGCGGGACATAACACCAGCGCTTCATCGGAGGCTCACTGATGATGTTACCTAGAATGGTGACGAAAACGTCTGAAAACTAACCTTCCATTCGCGGATATATTCAGTTTCTTCTCTCGTCAAAGTTTTCTTTAAAAACTGCATTAATTTTTCATTTCTATCCTGTAATTCAGTTAATTTTCTGCACTGAAAGTATCCAGTTCTTCTCCACCTATTCTTATTCTTTTTCTCAACTAGTAGATCAAACGTTTTCTCTGAGAAATGAACTTCAGTTATCTTCTATTTATTTTCTGGCTTCTCCTCCTGCTTCAACTTAGTTCCCACACATTCAGGAAGCAGCTCACGTTGTTCTTCCTGGATCACCTGAGTTGTCTGATTTTCTGCTGGCACTTCAAACACATTAGGGATCATTCCCACCTGCAATCCCGCTATTTCATTACGAAGGTTAAATTGAATTTCTGGAATTGCGATTTTCTCTATCAGGCCTATCACCCTTTGACCAATTTCCTCCGGACTCCCAAAACTTACTTTATACATTGGAACACTAATATATTTTCCGCAAAATTGCACATATTACCCATACTTTTTTCTGATAGTTGCCCTTCTGAAATATCTATCTCCTCGTGTCTCAACATTAAATATTGATTTAATCCCGTGTCTCTTAAATTTTTAATTTGTTTAATTAATAAACATGCTCCTCCTGGCATCTATAAACAAGTAAATTTGTTAAAGAATTCTGACCCGGTCCAATCAACCAACCCGTTCTGTGGCACCCATTCTGGGGCAGCTTTTTTTTACATTTCACTGTGCTTTCCTCTACAGTGATAAACTCACTGGTTTGTCCTGTTTTGCCACAAATTTATTCCAATTCTTTTCTTTTGTAAAAGCTATCAACACTGTGACTTCATGTGGCCTACTTCATTGCAGTGAAAAGAAGTGATTTTTTTACTTATCTTTCCCCTAATAGGTTTACATTTTATGCTTTGATATCTTTATCCTCGTCAGGATATCCTTTAACCTTATTCCAGATTTCTCTTTTTCACAATTCCTAACTATCACAGACTGAATTTGATGTCGGAGGTGAAAATTGATTTGTGAGCCAACTCATAACCAACTGCTCCAAATCTTGCAGTTTTAACCCTCTGCTCTTCCCCATGACTTCTCGATAGTTGAGAATGTGAGTTTTTGAACACCGACAAACTAGACGTCTTTCCAAGATGTTGGTCTATGTTAAAGTCCTTTATCTATCTCTCAAAATTAGTTTGCTCAATTCAAACTCGATGTACATTGGATGAGGGTCCCTCCTTAGATTCCTGAAACATTGTCTTTTGGTGCCTGGTAATAGCTCATGTGCACTGAAGATGACATTTTTCAACTTGTGACGCTCCCCAAATGCCTCCTCTGGTAGAGATGCAAATACTTCACCACCTCTACCTATCAGACTTGTTTGGTCATTACTACCCACATGGTCACTGGCAATCTCATTGGTTTAGCTCCTTTGTCAACTGAAACACAAAAGCTCCGATATCCTTCCTGTCAAATGTAGGCAATGGTTTCACATATTTAAACAAATCTACATCGGACTTTTGGCTACGATAAGATTGGTCATCATCACTATCCTTCTCACTAAACCTACCTTCTAACAGCTCTTCCACCCTTTTGAATTGACTATCTTTCCCAATTGACTTCTGACTTTCAAACACTCCTACTTTTTGCATTTCATCTGCTTGGGTCTTTGTTTTTTTTTTCTCCTTCTCCTGCCTTCATTAGTAATTCAAGAGGTTTCATTTCATACTCTTTCTTTTTGTTCAGCTGTGGGTATTCTTTCCCTTCATTTAAATTCTGCAGGGGCTATCACTTCCCGTGCAATTGTATCTCATTCAATTTGCTTCATTTGCAGTTGAATTATCGCCATTTCCAATCACTCCAATAGCATTCTTGGCAATTGCAAATTCCACGTATTTGCCGCAATTATTTCCCTTTTTTCTCACTGACATAGGCAACTCAACTCCATTTTTCTTTTGCCAAGTACAAAAGGTTTTCCTTACTCACTTTTTGTAAAACTTCACAAGTAACTCACTCAACCCTCAGGAACGTTTCATTGACTGAGCTATTGCTACAAAAAGTACAAACTCATTAACCCAACTGCATTCAACAACTGAGACAAAAAAAAGCACTCGATGCCTTTGAGCGCAATAACTCTAAATCCTACTTTGAATTTCAGATTTTGATCCCAACAAGCGCTTTCAATTTCTTAAGTGCCAGACAAAACCCCTTCAAACTATTCAGAAGATGGTATAGATGCTAACTTGGTCTTATTTCCAATGTAATATATTGCATTCCAGGTGAAATTCAATTTGTCAAATGTTCCAGATTCAAAACAATATACATTTTATCTGTCTTTAATGACATCAGCAATGTAACTCTATTGGAAAACTTAACAGGATAATAGATGCAATGACTATGAAGATTTCCCTGACCGCTGCCTTAAAACCCCTCTTCAAAATACCCAGTACAAAATAACCTGTGGAAGCCTCAGCCTCAACACAGTAAGTAATTGACACTCCCCAACTGAGCTTTTCTTTTGTATACAGATGTAACTCAGATGTTGTATAAAGGCCAAAATTTGTGGAAGAATGCTTCTCATAGAGATAGAATCTGCAACTCACTGCCTATAGTCCTGATAAAGGGAGCTTTCCTCAACACCACTGAAGACTATTTCAATGCATGAACAAGGCATACAAGGATATGGGCCACGATCAGGACAAGTAATCTGAGGTGATTGGTTTTGTCTGGTCACATTTCAATGGACTTTCCACTGCTTGTCAGAACAGCATAATCACTATGAGTCCATCACTACTGTCACTAAGTATAGTATCTATCCATCACATGATCAAGATAATAGGTCTGCACATCATTGAACTGTGAAACTCCCAATTCAACCCTCGAGTGATCAGTCACTTATTAAAAGTTATAGTTATCGATCTGATAGCATTCTTTACTCGAAGGAGTTCCCCTTATTATTTACAACACTATCATTTTTCATGCCAGCTGCAAGCGCAGTTATCATACTTCTTGCATTCAGTCTATGTCATTAATGTATTCATCGTGCACCAAATCCTCTAACTCTCCAGTGAATGCAGGCTTCCTGTCACAAGAACACCCATCGACTATCACCCAATGTGCCCTGCCGAATTAAGTCTGATAAGGATTCAATTGCCAAATTCCCCAATATCCTAGCATCTCTTAACAACCTTCCAGTCTGCCCAAGTCTTGTTAATGGTCATCACTGAAGTTTATGTATTCTATATCATCTGCATTCCCTCATGTACGCAGCTGGTCTCCTCACCAAAAAAAAATGAATGTTGTAGACAGTAGTTCGTTTATCAAATCCATGTTACTTTATTCTTGCCTGCCCCACAGAAGATTAATTATGCTCCCCTGATGCTTCCCAATATCCGCTTTCAACCATTTTAAAACTGCAAATATCTGTTTTCCTTTAATATACTTTCTTCAAGTATACTGCAGTCCCCTTCATGATTCATTTGCCTGCATTATTATTTTCTACAGTGAAACCAATGCAAACGTTTTATTTGAAAATCCATCTCTGTCTTCTGACTCCAAACACATTCTGACACTTTCGTTACTAATGGTCAATATGATGTGCCTGGCAGCATTTTCAAGTATTTATGAATCGCACTTAAATTTTCCGTAAAGTTAGCCATTCGTATTTTTTTAAAATTCTACTCTTTTGTCTTAAAGCAAACTGTTTCACGTCATATACTTCTCTATGTCGTAGACTATTTTGAGCCGATTTACAACAAGCTTCTTTTTCCCGTATTTAATCCTGCACATCCCTTGACATTCAGGGTTCTTAACCTTATTGTTTCCACTGTTCACCTTTGTATGAAAACGTTGAGGCAACATTTTCAATATTGTTCTATATTACAAGATCCCACGTTATCATATTAAAATTGGCATTCCAAAATTCATAACCTTTATCTATGACTACCTTAAGTCTGATTGTGTTCTGGTCATGATCACTGAAATTGACCCCTCCTGTCATGTCTGAAGCTTGACCAGCTTTATTGGCTAAAATGGGTCCAAGGCCAATCCGTCTATCGTTGATGTTCTATATGCTCTCTTCAAAAACATTTCTCCTGCATGCATTTCAAGAATTATGAAATGCATAAAATCCAATGACATGCTTTTCATCCTAATTAATATTGAGGAATTTGGAATCTTCTATTATTACTATCAATTATTATTACACACCCCTGAGCTATGCCTGCATATCTCTCTCTCTATTTTTAAGGTCTATCCACATATTTAAAACCTTTTAACATATCAAACTTCCATTGTTCAGGAAGTGACACTTTGAGCAATAGTGGAACAAAATCTTCTCTTCGACACACATCCTCGTCTTCCAAAGGCATCTTGACTGAAGACCTCAGTGCCCGAAATATGTTGTAGAATCAGAGCAAGGACGTGAATTTTATAAAACTTAACCTCAGCTTTCTACCTTTGATTATCTTCATACTCTAAAAACTGGTCATTCTCTTGGTAAACCATTGCAATAAAGAGATGCCTATAGTCTCATTATCAATAATGTTTTAAGCAGAGTCTGTTAAAAAAATTGAATTCCACAGCTGCTGAGTGGTAATGCTCATTGTGCTTGCAGTTCTGGCGCTGAAAAAAAATTGGTTTCTATGTGTGTGTTTTTTTAAAAAAGAGGATAGATAATGATGTAACATATAACATAATGGGAAATGTTTCAGGACAAGTACAATGTAGCTTCCTCGCTGTCCTGGATTACAAGAGTCATCAGGAGCTGTTGCAATCCTTCAACATGTGGAGAGATGCAGCAGTGAGTATCATAAAGCAAATTGTGTTTGAAGAAATGACTGAAAGGATGGGTGCACGTGATTGGAAGAGTGATAACTGAATTGCATTTGGATACTGGATCGCAGTCAGGAGTAAAAGGATGACTGGATATCTATCTAGAAGACAGTAAACTCAGCAGATGCTGGAGTCAGAGATAGCGCAGTCTGGAGCTGTAG
This sequence comes from Stegostoma tigrinum, assembly GCF_030684315.1. NCBI lineage: Eukaryota > Metazoa > Chordata > Chondrichthyes > Orectolobiformes > Stegostomatidae > Stegostoma > Stegostoma tigrinum. The sequence continues at coordinate 8,418,470 of NC_081400.1, forward strand.
GAACACAGCAGGCCAGGCAGCATGAGAGGAGCAGGAAAGATGTTTTGTTGTTCTGGGTGTAACACTGTGCACAAAACGCTTTACCCTCCATGAATTTCAAGGAGAAAGTACTCTTTTGCCATTGATTTTGTGCCCTTTGGATATTTACTAGACTGTGCATGTGCAATTCTTCATGACTGAAAATGTATGTGCTGAAAAAGAAGAAATGAAGAAGGTCTCCAATTCGAAACGTGGACTTCCAAGCTTCACTTGTACTGTCTGACCTTCTGCGTTCCTCCAGCTCCACTCTGTGTTCTTTCTGTCTGTCTGTCTGTCTATCTATTGACCTACCTACTTACCTACCTAGCTACCTCCCCACCTACCTACCCACTTATTTACCTTCACACCAGTTGCAGTTCCCATTAAATCGTTTTCTCCATCTTGCTTGTTTTCAATTGCCAAAGTGTCTTATTCGTTTTCAGTGCATAGTCTCTCCATGAAAGAATAAGAAGTATTTTAATCTGTCTATAATCTCTCTCCATTTGAAAATGGACTTGGATCTCAGAACCTAATGTGAGCATTGTCATAATTGTCGATTGTAGTGTGAATGAATATCCTCAATTCCTTACACGAATGATTTTCAATCTCCAGATAAATTTCTCTTTTCCTTTCTTTTCTCTATTTCCTTCCACATGCTGAAAGCATCAAATCATGAGAGCTACATCTTTTGATGTTAAATTTTAAATTGAGCCTTCACCTTTCACATGTCTGACATGTCAGTTTGTGGCAAAAAGAATGGCTTCAGCATTCACCTTAATGTTGTGCTTGAACACTTTCTTTTGCAGTGCCTGAAGTCAGCAAGTTTTCTCTCCACGTAATCCTTCCGCCTGCCTGCCTGCCAAATCTGACTTCATATTTTTTAAAGTTACCTTGGAAGGAAATCTTCCCTTTATTCTAATAGCTCTGCCAGTTCTGTCTTCCACCAATAAAGTTCATTGATTTGGATGTTAGTCATTGTTACTTCCATATTCAATGATACAATCAACTCTCCCACTTACAGTAATAACGCTAATTTAATTTCTTATTCTCCTGATGCAAATTCGCAACCTACTATCCATCATCACTGATATACCTTGAATGCTCTCATTCAGTCACAGCTCTGATACTTCTGACAGCCCTCTTATCTAATAAGGCATACATCTACCCTTGTTCCTTTCCTTTCCTTGCACCATACATTGGTATTCATTATTTAAGCTTATTTTTAACACTTAGCCACATATTATAAGAATGTTTTCCTATTCCGGATGTCACACTATGCACAGGATGCTTCACCTTACCCGAATTTCTGGAATTTTTTTTTACATTTGTGTTTGCCTTTATGATTTTTTGGATATTTATTTGACTGGGCATGTGCAATTCTCAGTAACTGCAAATTAGGTTCAGAATTTATCGTTCATTTATTTTTCTAAGTTTTCATGGATAAAAATACAAAAATATGCGTATTTAAAGCTGTAGTTGATGGATACATTGGTCAAGTCTGACTTAGACAAGTCACTTAATTTGCCATCATGGTAACTGCAAAATAATATTTGACCCGTGGAGCAGATGACTAGAGAGATGGGCATTGCTCCAGCTTCAGAGAAAACAACTTACAAATATTACACTAATCCTTACCTATTCATCGTCTTTCAATGGTTGGGAACCAAATGCTGAAGCAGGGAAAAATAGATCTCCTTCCAGGTTCTCTATCGACCCCAACCCTGTGATGACAAGTTCAGCACAGAAAAACAAGTTTCACTTGCTCATGATCCCTATGATCAGCTCTGTCCCCATCAGGAACTAATTATTAATTAAAAGTTGTTTGCTGAATTTTCGATGACACTCTGTGCTCCATCTCCACATTTCATAACAATGAATATCCTCTGTTAATATTCTGGTCAGAGAGAAATCGAGTTGTACACCACGAAAAAAGACCCTACAATCCAGCTGTCCATGCAGACCAGGTGTCAGAAATGAATCCAATCCCATCCTGCATTTTCCTGATAAACCTTGACCCCATCACCAACATCTCTGTCTTAAGTGTGCTCAATAATTTAGCCTCTACAGGACTCGAGTGGAAATATTACTGCTTGCCGTTTTATGTCCCGAGAGGAGGTCAAAACATTTCCTGACGAAGAGAGTAAAATTGCGATTCTTGGGCCTGAGTGATTTTTCTTTCTGGAAATTTATGTCAAATGTACAGTGTTTTGCGCCACATACTGACCCATTGAGGAAGTGCAGGAAATGAGAGAAAACGCATCAATGTATGAAAGCATTTGACAGCCTGGAAACTGTGTTGAGCATCGCTCTGGCTTGACCAACACCCAATCACATGCATCTGTTCAGGGTGATTATTAATGCAAGTCAGTGAGTGTACAGAAACAACATATTCGGTATTGTTCCATCAGCGTGAAGAGAAATGATGAAGCGTTGAGAGCTTGAGTTTGGAATTGACGTCGCTACATTTCAACAATCATTCCTGAGAGGAAGGTGTCTACTAATCTGAAACCCTTGACAGTTCTTTTATTTTTCTTTTTATTCAGTAAATTAAAGGAGAAAAATACCAAATGATTTTAATAGAGTCTATTGTTCCATAGATTGACTTTGCAAATTTGACATTTGGCAAGATTGGAGACTGTAATCCCCAATGTGTTTCATAAACAGTGCTGGAGAAGAATGGAGGTGAATGTTTGCATGCTAGAGTCAATATATTTCACAAGTAATGACGCTGGGAAGTTGTTTCTGTTTGGCGGGAAGACTCAGACCCGTGGCACAGCCTTTGAACTGGAGGGGGTAAATTTAAAACGGAAATGAGGAGACATTTCTTCAGCCATAGTGGGAGGCCTGTGGAATTCATTGCCACAGAGCGCAGTGAGGCCGGGACGTTAAATGTCTTCAAGGCAGACATTGATAAATTCTATATCTCACAAGGAATCAAGGGCTATGGGGAGAGTGCAGGGAAGTGGATTTGAAATGTCTATCAGCCATGATTAAATGGCAGAGTGGACTCGAAGGACCGAATGGCCTTACTTCCACTCCTATATAAATGGCCAAAGAAAGAGTAGGGCCGATCAGGGATAGCATAGGGAACTTGTGTGTTGGTCTGAGGAGGTAGGAGAAGCCCTAAATGAGTTTTTGCTTCTGTCTTTATGAAAGAAATGAACTTTGTAGTGAATGAAACCTTTGAAGAGCAGGTGTGCATGCCTGAATGGATAGAAATAGCGGAAACTGATGTCCTGAAAATTTTGTCAAACAGTAAGATTGACAAGTCGCCAGGCCCGTACCAGAATTGTCCTCGGCGGCTTTGGGAAGCGAGAAATGCAATCGCTACGCCACGTGCGAGGATCTTTGCATCCTCGCTCTCCACTGGAGTCGTACCTGAGGACTGGAGAGAGGCAAATATAATTCCTCTCTTCAAGAAAGGAAATAGGGAAATCCCCGGCAATTACAGACCAGTAAATCTCACGTCTGTCGTCTGCAAGGTGTGAGAAAGGATTCTGAGGGATAGGATTTATGACCATCTGGAAGAGCATGGCTTGATCAAATGCAGTCAACACGGCTTTGTGAGGGGCAGGTCATGCCTCACAAACCTTATCGAGTTCTTTGAGGATGTGACTAGAAAAGTTAATGAGGGTCGAGTTGTGGATGTGGTGTATACGGACTTCAGTAAGGCATTTGATAAGCTTCGCCATGGTAGGTTCATTCAGAAGGTCAGGAGGAATGGGATACAGGGGCACTTAGCTGTCTGGATACAGAATTGGCTGGCCAACAGAAGGCAGTGAGTGGTAGTAGAAGGAAAATATTCTGCCTGGAAGTCAGTGGTGAGTGGTGTTCCACAGGGCTCTGTCCTTGGGCCTCTACTGTTTGTAATTTTTATTAATGACTTGGATGAGGGGATTGAAGGATGGGTCAGTAAGTTTGCAGATGACACAAAGGTCGGAGGTGTCATTGACAGTATAGAGGGCTGTTGTAGGCTGCAGCGGGACATTGACAGGATGCAAAGATGGGCTGAGAGGTGGCAGATGGAGTTCAACCTGGATAAATGCGAGGTGATGCATTTTGGAAGGTCGAATTTGAAAGCTGAGTACAGGATTAAGAATAGGCTTCTTGGCAGTGTGGAGGAACAGAGGGATCTTGGTGTGCAGATACATAGATCCCTTAAAATGGCCACCCAAGTGGACAGGGTTGTTAAGAAAGCATATGGTGTTTTGGCTTTCATTAACAGGGGATTGAGTTTAAGAGTCGTGAGATCTTGTTGCAGCTCTATAAAACTTTGTCTAGACTGCACTTGGAATACTGCGTCCAGTTCTGGTCGCCCTATTATCGGAAAGATGTGGATGGTTTGGAGGGGGTTCAGAGGAGGTTTACAGGATGCTGCCTGGACTGGAGGGCTTATCTTATGAAGAGAGGTTGACTGAGATCGGACTTTTTTCATTGGAGAAAAGGAGGAGGAGAGGGGACCTAATTGAGGTATACAAGACAATGAGAGGCATAGATAAAGTTGATAGCCAGAGACTATTTCCCAGGGCAGAAATGGCTAGCACGAGGGGTCATAGTTTTAAGCTGGTTGGAGGAAAGTATCGAGGGGATGTCAGAGGCGGGTTCTTTCCACAGAGAGTTGTGAGAGCATGGAATGCATTGCCAGCAGCAGTTGTTGAAGCAAGGTCATTGCGGTCATTTAAGAGACTGCTGGACATGTATATGGTCACAGAAATTTGAGGGTGCATACGTGAGGATCAATGGTCGGCACAACATTGTGGGCTGAAGGGCCTGTTCTGTGCTGTACTGTTCTATGTTCTATGTTCTATGTCTTCTGGTCTTAATGTAGAACACTACCAGCGTGAGATTAAACACTTTGAAACTGGAGCTGTCTTTATACATTTGTAAATCTTTTCTTAAGGCGGGTGTGTGATGACACTTTGCCTTTATAGATTTGTTTCTATCCTGCTTCTCTTGTAGAGAGGTGTTGTCACAGTGGTGTCAACATGTCTCATTCATACATGCAGTTGGTTAACATCTTTGAGTTCTCCCTGTGTGTTTTTTTTTAATTGTTATGAAATGTAAGGTAAAACAATCACAAAAAGGTGGACTCAGGATCAGAGAGTCACAAAAGGACTTTAGCTTTGCTTTCTGTTGTTCGGGTAGATTTTTGCTGGCTGCTGGAGCTGAAAGCTTCAGTTCTCTGCTGTGGGAGTAATGGTTTCGACAGAGAGGTTTACTTTTAAGATTAAACAAAATGGATTTATTTCTTAACGGTGTTAATTTCTATTGGATTGGAGGCAGACAGCACGTGGGAATAATAACTGTGCTGCTGAAATGTGTTTGTTAATGGTGTGGTTATGACATGCTGTCTATGTGGATTAATGGTTAAATAATTCATTATTTTACTAAGAATTTAATAGATTAAAGCAATGCCAAATCTTCCTTTTGCTGTATTTTCATTGTTTCATTGCAATAACATATACTCTGATTAAGGTTTCACAATCGTCCAACTGAATCTTATCTTTAACAGCACTTCATATGTGCCTGTCAAAAAATTCAATGTTGGGGTGTTGGCTATTTCCATGATATACTTGGGCAGATTAGCTATGGGAAATGCAGGCTTGTTTGAATAGGTTGGGGAGTTCGATCTAAGTATGCTGTTCTTCAGAATGGACTCGATAGGCCTAATAGAGTTCTTCCACGCTGAAAGTTACTTCTCATGAGATAATGCTAATAATTGGTGAAGTAAGAAAATCGAAGAAAATGAAGTTAGTCAACTGATTAAGAAATTCAATTTATTGACAGATCTGGCTGCGGTGATGACATTCGGTTAATATGAATCTGCAGTGAATACTAGAAATGGACTTGGTAATTATTGCAAGCAAAGAGACATTTAAAGTTGGCCTGACACAAATTAGTTTTCAGCATTTTCTCTTCAAATGTCATTGAATTAAAAACTTTGACATATGCAACATGTGCAATGTTTGTAGATTCTAGTTTGTAACGTTCAAAATAGTGGTGCACACCATAAGCCAGTAATTGCAACTTTTTGTCTTTGTGAAAGAGGTGTCTTATTTTAATTCTGCACTTGTGCGATGTTATTTGCTAAATTAAGATGAAGAACAGAGGTCTAGTTTACATTAGTGTGCATTTGCTACATTTAAACTCTAATAAATTAGCTATTTAGTTTGACTTGATTTATTGTTGTCAAATGTACCAAGATACAGTGATGATACAAAGTGCATCAGACAGCAATACAGAGTGCAGAATGCAATGTTACAGTTGCAGAGAGAGGGAGCTCAACATTGACATTTGAGAATGCCAGTTAAAAGTTTGAAAAGGGAAGAAGCTATTCTTCAATCTGATCAAAAGTGTATTCAAACTTTTGAATCTTCTGCTTAATGGAAGAAGGAACAACCAGGCTGAGAGGTTACTTTATTATGTTGGTCCCTTTTCCATGGCAGCAGAAAATTTTGATGGAGTCAATAAATGCAAGGTTACATTGCGTGATGGATGGGGCTGTGTACATGCCTCTGTATGTTCTTGTGGTTTTAGGAAGAGCAGTTGTTACACTGTGCTGTGACATATCCAGACAAGATGCTTTCTATGGTGCCAATGGAAACATTAATAATGGTCTTTGTGAACATGCAAAGTTTCTTTAGCTTGCAGAGGAATTAGAAGCATTGTTCTGCTTCTTTGACAGCCACTTTCACATGGATGGACCACAACAGACAGTTGATGATCATCATTCCCAGGGTCTTGACGTTCTGTATGACCTCTACTTCAGCATCATTGATGCAGACACGTGACATGTGCTCCAGTCCGCTTCCTGAAGTCGATGACCAGAGCCTTCATTTTGCTGATGTTGATGGAAAGATTGTGGCCCTTCAACGATGCTGCTCAGCTCTCAATCTCTTTTCTGTACTCTGTCTCTTTATCGTTGAAGATCCAACCCACAATGCTGATGTCATCATCCCATCCCAATGGAGTTGTGGTGGAATTTGACCTCACTCATCTCCACCTATCTGGATTCCATTTTCTCCCCTTTGGTCCAGGAACTCCCTACCTACGTCCATGACACCACCCACGCCCTCCACCTCTTCCAGAACTTCCAATTCCCTGGCCCCCAACATCTCATTTTCACTATGGGCATCCAGTCCCTATATACCTGTATTCCTCATGCAGATGGCCTCAAAGCCCTCCGCTTCTTCCTGTCCCTCAGGCCCGACCAATCCCCCTCGACCAACACCCTCATCCGCCTAGCCGAACACGTCCTCACACTCAACAACTTCTCTTTCGATTCCTCCCACTTCCTACAGACAAAGGGGGTTACTGTGGGTACCCGCATGGGCCCCAGCTATGCCTGCCTCTCTGTAGGTTACGAGGAACAGCCCCTGTTCCGCATCTACACAGGCTCCAAACCCCACCTCTTCCTCCATTACATTAATGACAGTATTGCTGCCGCCTCTTGCTCCCCAGAGGAGCTCGAACAGTTCATCCTCTTCACCAGCACCTTCCACCCCAACCTCAAGTTCACTTGGACCGTCTCCAACACATCCCTCACCTTCCTGGACCTCTCAGTCTCCATCTCAGGTAACCAGCTAGAAACTGATGTTCATTTCAAGCACACTGACTCCTACAGCTACCTAGAATACACCTCCTCCCACCTACCCTCCCGCCAAAATTCCATCCCCTATTCCCAATTCTTCCACCTCCGCCGCATCTGCTCCCAGGATGAAACATTCCACTCCCACACATACCAGATGTCCACGTTCTTCCAGTAACTCAACTTACCCCCCACAGTGGTCGAGAACGCCCTTGACCGCGTCTCCCGCATTTCCTGCATCACATCACTCACACCCCACCCCCGCCACAACCGCCACCAGAGGATCCCTCTCGTTCTCACATACAACCCCACCAACCTCCGGATACAACGCATCATCCTCCGACACTTTCGCTATCTACAATCCGAGGCCATCACCCAAGACATTTTTCCATCCCCACCCTTGTCTGCCTTCCGGAGAGACCACTTCTCCGCGACTCCCTTGTCCGCTCCACACTCCCCTCCAACCCCGAAACACCCGGCACCTTCCCCTGCAACCGCAGGAAGTGCGACACTTGCCCCCACACCTCCTCTCTCACCCCTATCCCAGGCTCCAAGATGATTTTCCATATCAAGCAGATATTCACCTGCACATCTACCAATGTGGTGTATTGTATCCATTGTACCCGGTGTGGCTTCCTCTACATTGGGGAAAAACAAGCGGAGGCTTGGTGACCGCTTTGCAGAACACCTCTGCTCGGTTCGCAACAAGCAACTGCACATCTCAGTTGCGAACCATTTTAACTGCCCCTCCCAATCCTCAGATGACATGTCCATCCTGGGTCTCCTGCAGTGCCACAATGATGCCACCCGAAGGTTGCAGGAACAGCAACTCATATTCCGCTTTGGAACCCTGCAAGCCAATGGTATCAATGTGGACTTCACAAGCTTCAAAAGCTCCCCTTCCCCCACTGCATCCCAAAACCAGCCCAGTTCTTCCCCTCCCCCCACTGCATCACAAAACTAGCCCAGCTCGACCCCTCCCATCACTGCATCCCAAAACCAGCCCAGCCTGTCTCCGCTTCCCTAACTTGTTCTTCGTCTCATCCATCCCTTCATCCCACCTCAAGCCGCACCTCCATTTCCGACCTAGCACCTCATCCTGCCTCCTAGACTTGTCTGTCTTCCCTGGACTGGCCAATCCCATCCCTACCTCCCCACCTATACTCTCCTCTCTACCTGTCTTCTTTTCTCTCTATCTTTGGTCTGCCTCGCCCTCTCTCCCTATTTATTCCAGTTCCCTCTCCCCATCCAACTCTGTGATGAAGGTTCTCGGCCCGAAACATCAGCTTTTGTGCTTCTGAGATGCTGCTTGGCCTGCTGTGTTCATCCAGCTCCACACCTTGTTATCTTATGTACAAATATGGCTTTTTCTTAATTAGCCTAGCACAACACATACATATTACATTGACTCTAATTATGTAGTCACTGCTATTTCAGTCTGTCTTTTCCCCACCACTGAACACTTCTATTTTCCTTCGGCAAAATCCCGAAAATGCCTCAGCAATTAAGCCTGGATACATTTAAACAGATCCACACCAAGCTTTTGACTACAATGGTTTCATCTTTATGACAAACGTCATCACTGCTGCAACCTTTTACATTAACTTCTGCCATTATAGGCCAACGGCCACTTTCCAGTCCCAACTTCTGAAATTCAGATCTTCTCTCTCTCTTTCTCTCTGTTTCTCTCTCTCTCTCTCTCTCTCTCTCTCTCTCTTTTGCTCATTTTTCTGTTTTTAATCATAACTTAAACCTTTCATTTCCTTTTCAGTTTCAAGCTTTTTAAAGATTTTGTTCTTCATTCTGCTGCATCTTTTCATCCCTCTGTTTTGACTTCAGCCTCCCCTTTCGTTCTTCCTCTTTCCGTTGCCATTGTCATCTCAATCAAACTGCTTCATTTGCAATAGGATTTTAGCTTTTTCCAAGTATTGGGATTACATTTCTTGCAAAATAAGTGTTACGCTATCACTGCAATTTCCTCCCTTGTCCTCACAACAAAGGCAACCCCTACCTCTGCTCATCTATCAATTCCACAAGCTCTGTCTTCTTCATGTTCTGTCAGCCACTCCGAGTGATTGCTCTCACACCTAGGAAACTCTTAAGCTCTCATGAAGCCATTGTGACACAAGGCACTCCCTGTTTAAATGAATCAAATGCTACATATAAAACAGAATATGAATAGTCTCCAATCACTGTTTTTCAGTCCAATAATTCTCAACCCAAGGCCAATTTACAGATCTTGATCTCAGACGAGACCCAATTTTGTTATGGATCAGACTGGCCTCCTAGCTCCCACGATATAGTAAGGGAACAGCCGAAACATGAACTTGCTCTTTGTGTTAAGGTGATGTGAGATTTTTTTTTTGTCAGATGTAATCTGATGTGGTCCACCACCAGGCTTCTAGAAAAAGATACTAAATTGTTACAACACAATTCAAACACAAATGAAAAGACTACTGAATACGGAAGAAGATAATATATGAATTAACTACTAATTAGCAACTGTTCCAGAGTTTCAGACTATTTTCCCCAGAGGACACATGTCAATTACAACATCGCTTAGGTTTAAGGTAAAGGGGGATCAGTTTAAATGAAAAGTGAGAGGCTTTTTCTTTCGACAGAGGTTGAAAAGTGCCTGGAACGCGCGAGCAGAGGATGTTGTGGAGGATCAAAGTTTGAGGGTCATCTTGGCAGATAAATGGACAGGTAGGGAACAGAGATACAGGCTGAGTAGAAGCTAAAGATGTTTATTTTTGTTTAGAAAGGCATACTGTATTGGCAGGAGCTTGTTCAAGTGAAGGCCTGTTGCTTCTTCACATCAAGTGCCCATAAAACAGCGACACACACGTAATAATGGTGGTAAGTGGAGTGGTGACATTTATGTTACGGAAGACAGCATATATAGTTTGTTACGTCATTATACAATTTTATAAGATTAGTTTCCCTACAGCGTGGAAACAGGCCCTTTGGCCCAACAAGTCCACACTGCCCCTTGAAGCATCCAACCCAGACCCATCCCCCTATAACGCACACACCCCTGAACACAACAGGCATCTTTGAACTTGGGGACGAAACCCATGCTGACACGGGGAGAATGTGCAAACTCCACACAGGCAGTCGCCCTAGGTTGGAATCAAACCTGGGTCACTGACACCGTGAGCTGCAGTGCTAGCCACTGAGCCACCGTGCCGCCCTGTTGCTGATCAGATTACACTTGAAGCCTGTGGTCTTGGAAGAGTGCATGTGGCAAGCAGCTGAACGACTGTGGACATTCCAAGGAATGATCATTTTACACTCAAAAAGGTAGCACTGCTTCCCTCTCCACAGGCACTGCTGGACATATTGTGTTTCTGTGTGACCAAAAATAAAGCAAATCATTTGATTGACATGAAATACAATATAGTAAACTCATTCTCTGCCTCTATGACCATGATAGTGAGAGCAGTGTGTCGACTGCATGCAGATATAAATTTCACAAACATCATTTGTAAGTAACACTCGAAACTGTAATTAGTAACGGTTAGCAATGTAAAGTTAGCAGTCTCCAGACAGCAGAATAAACTAAATGTTCTATTCTAATTTTCTGGTCATTTCTGGTCTTGAGATGTATTGTTATTCTTCCAATATTTCAACATTCAGCACACTTCAACAGACCCTGTAATCTACCTTTGATGGTGCAAAATCCGACATATATACATAGGAAAACTTTGCATCAACTCAAACAAAGTAAACATTTTGAATTCTGATAATTATTGGTCTTATCAACAGTGTACGCCTACTTAAAGGGATAATAACAAGAAACAAAACTGTTCTCAGTAGCAGGTGAACATTTACAACTTTCATCATTTCCATGTTGGAATGGTAATTCATTAATGACAGTTGGATATTACATTGGTGAAGTATTGTGAAATCTTCAATTGGTGGAACAGATCCGTGTTCCAGGTTTCATTTGTTACCTCCTCACATGAATTAAACATCCACTTCTACACAAATGGGTCCTAAAATACATGGACACAACACAAATTTAGGAATACATTTCTTTGAAAATTACTGAAGCACACTTGTTAGGTGACTTCCCATTCAGAGAAAACATGCCACATGTTCTTCAAGTCATGAATGCCCCGTTCATCAAAGTATTGGATCTTCGTTAAATTTCAAGGGAGCATAAGAAGCCTGGAGAATAAATCAGAAACTATTATTATAGAAACTTGGGAGCAGGGAACGACATTTCAACATTTGTTTATCAACTTCAGTTAAGAGTTATAGAGTTATACACTGCAGAAAAGGCACTTCGGCCCAATGGGTCTACACCAGAATAACTGCTGCTAATTACACTTTCTTGCGCTTCTCTCATATTGCCGAATGTTATGATATTTCATCCAATCTTGCAAGGATTGCAATGTTTACAGTCTCCACTATACCCCCAGGAAATGCATTCCCGATTCCCACTGCCTTCTGCGTGAAAAGGTTTTGCTTTATTTTTCTGAAACGCCCCACGCATTATCCTGACCCTCTCATGATTGACAATTCAATCAAGAACATTTCTGCTCTCTATTCAGCTGCACACACCCCTCATGAACTTATACACCTCAGTCATATACCCTCTCGGTCTGCGAGTCTCTTGAGAAAACAATTCAAGCCTGTCTAATTACATCCCACAGATCAATTCCTCCAACCCAGGCAACATACCAGTGACCTCCTATGTACCCCATCGAATGATATCACATCCTTCCTGTAGTGAGCTGACCAGAACTGCACATAATACTCCAAATGTAATCGAATTAACGCTTTGCAGAAGTCCAACATTAACTCCTTGATCTTATATGCACCACAAATCATGAACATCAGCGTCCCATATGCCTCCTTTACTGTCTTATTCACGTACTCTGCCTACAGCAGGGATCTATGAGTCATTCACGCAAGATACTTTGCTTCTGCTAAGCTACACAATGTCCTGCCATTATCTAAATATTCCCTCATCTTGTTTCTTCTTGAAAAGTACATCAACCCAAACTTATCAGAGTTAAATATTATTTGCCAAACCTGTGCCCCAATGAATGAACTATCTATACCCTCCTGCAACCGTCAAACATTTTCTTCAATATTAACCACAATACCAATTTTGGTGTTGCCTGCAGATCTCCCCCTAAACACCACCACCCATACGCACACTACATTTTCATCTATATCATGTGTGTACAAACAATAAGGTTTATAATACTGATCATCGCATTCCACCACTGGACACCGGCCTCCCATAATTCGAAAAGTTTTCGAGCACAAGCCCAGTTTGTGCTCCATCTCGCCAAGTTTCCCTGCATTCTGTGTGTTTTAATCTTATCAATTATTCTCCCATGTTAGACTTTTCCAAAACTTTTGCAAAGATTCATATAAAATACAACGACTGATTGTCCCCCATCTGCACTCTTGATGATATTTTCTGAAAGATTCTAACAAATTTAATTGGCATGACCACCCTCGGAAAAAGACATACTGACTGTATTTAAATAACCCATAATTCTCCATATGAGTATTAATTCTGTCTCTCAGAATATTTTCCAAAAGTTCCCTATCACTAACATATGATTCACCACCTGTTTTCCTGGTTCATTGCTACCACCCTACATAAAATGTGGAACCACATTAGCCAACTTCCAGTCCACTGGCACGTCATCTGGAGCCAGATAGCAATTGCAAATTTGTGTAAGAGGCCCTGAAATTACCTCCCTCATCTCCCAGAGCAGCGTAGGATGAAATTCATTCAGGACTGGAGATTTGTCCGTTTTCAGCCTGACAACGCCTCCAATACCTTCTCATTTTAACAGTTCCTCAAAATCCCCTTTCCTGAATTCTAGTATCTCCTTTTCCAGAGAGTGAGTGAAGAGAAGTATTTCTTCAACACTCTTCCAGTGTCTGTTGGATTTCAACACAGGTTGCCCCATTGGTGCCTAATGAAGCCTCCTCTTTCACTGCTTAACCTCTTCCCTTTAATATACTGAAATAAAACAGGGGTTTATAGACTTGGGCATTGAGCCAGTGTGTATGATTGCAGACATTTCGTCACCCTGTCAGATAAGATCAGTGTGGCTCTGGTGAAGTGTTAGTGTTCTGGCCCATTTGTTACTTATATGCCTCGGGTCGGCACAGGAAGCAAGTCTGCAAACTCAGCCACGACCAAAGTACAATCCTTCTCAAAAAGGCTTTAAAATTCAAAAAGTAGCATTCTCACTAATTCTCTTCGTAAGTTCTCCTTCATGCCCCCTTTTTTGAGCTTCTAGTTGCTCTATTAAGTTCCCTCCTGCACTTTCTGTATTCCTCTAGGGCCGCAACTGAATTTCTCCTTTTGAACTTGCTAAAAGCGCTACACATTTTCTTTATTCAGTCCTGAACATATTGCTCTTATATTACCCTCTACCTGGTATATGTTTGACTTGTACTCTCCCCAGCTCAGTTTTCAATACCGCCTACTGCTGTGCTGTAGGCCTACCTGAAAAGAGCTGCTCCCAGTCACTTTTGGCCAGATCCTGCTTTGCTTAAATAAAATCTGGCTTCTCCCAATCCAAAGCCATACTTTGAGGGCTATTTCTTCCTTCTCCAGATCAAATTTGAATCATATTTTGTGCCGGCCTCTATTGCTCAAATGTACCCCCAGTCTCACAAAGAACACGTCTTACTTCTTTCCCAAGAGACGATTCAAGCAGTGTGCCATTCCTTGTACCGCATAATTCAAAAAACTCCCCTCGACTGGTTTCAAGAAATCCGTTCCCTCTATACACTTAATGCGATGACTATCTCAGTATATGTTGTGAAGGATGAAATCTCATCGTATAATTTTGTAATTATTACTCTTACACGCTACTTACTTCGTGCTGACTCTTTGGGCCCTATTATACAAATCCATTAAAGTAACTGGCCCCTTAACATTTCTGACAGAAGATTGCTATATCCCTGTACTCATTATAAATTGCAATTGATCAGAACCAAAAAGGAAAGCTCCCCCACCCACCCTCACTTTGGAACAAGCACAGAGTGAACAGAACAGTTCTCTGTCTTCACCGAATCATATGCTTTTAATAATCTAGTTATTTCAACGAGATCATGTCTTTATCTTCTTTTTATGCAGGAATACTCTTCGCATCTGTATTGTCTGTTCTCAGAATGCAAAAAGAAACAAAATGCTGTCATCACAGGACAGAATACTTATTTTGTAGATCTGTGTAATTTTGAGGATATCTCGATCTATGTTTTTGAATGATTTCACTTCTTTAAAAATGGAAAACTGTGCCACTTCGTATTGATCGCAAGTAAATTTTCGGTCGACTTATGTCACTGTAATTGCTACTATTAAACGTTTTCTAAAACTGGTGTAAGGAACACGCACACCTTGAGAGAAAATTTATATCGGTTTTCATGCACTTACCTCCTGGTTTGAATCACGTGTTTGAAAATCTGCTGATTCCTTATCTGTGTTCCAGTTGCCTGATGTAAAGTAAATAGCCAGTTTGTTAAAGAAATGTATGGCTGATTGGGTTAATTAACATGAAATGTCAAAAAGCACAAAACGCACGTGTAGATCACAATGAATGTGTAGCACCAAGGTTCACTTCCTACCTGAGCAGCAATTTCCATAGATACATCCACCAACGACAATTAATATCATGACGAGGGAAATCAATGGCAACGTACTCCCATAAAACATTAAAGAACAAGCGATATGTTGCGACTCTGAAGAAGGCAGGGCTGTGATTAAATATAAACAAATTAGGTATCCAATACTTACAAGCAACTCAAGAGACCCACCAACGTCAATCCAAGCTGCTCATTGTGCAATCCACAAACCCCCCGCAGTAAATAATGTAACCCTTAAAGTTAGACGCAAGACCAATAAAGTAGCACCAAGACAGAATGAGACACTCAGAGGCAAAAGAAGGTAGAGACACATCTGAAACAAAACGTTCGTCATATAGAGCAACATAAATTTGGAAACATCATCCTGTTGGGCACAGAATGAGATTATTGAGTCCTCCAAATATTGCTACACCGAACCAAGTTGAACTAATTACTTGGAACCCTCTCGGCATACGTCTATCAATCCAAATCGAATCCGGAATTCAGCCTGTCTCCTAGAATTAAAGTACTTCAAGGTTCACAATGTTTTTCCACCTGTCACTGAATTTCTCATTCGGATTTTCCATTTGATATGAATGTAAGCGTACATGTATTTGTGTCCACTGAAAATTGTTGGAAGATCCATTACCACGATTTCCTGCTACATGCTCAATGTCGTTTCAGCATTTAACTGTATAAGTAGGTGTTTAGAGAAACTGTGTTAAATATAATCACCTCCAGTTTCATAAACCGTTACTGAAGTAGCACTCTCCAAATTTATAATATGTCACCACAAGCTTTGAAACAGTCAATCTTTCTCCAATCTCCAGTCTTCGCTTTCAGCGAAAGCCATAAGATCATAAGACATAGGAGTGGAATTAATACTGTTCGGTCATTAGTCCACTCGATGTTCAGTTAATTTTGGGAATTTCAGCTCCACTTGTTTGATAGCTTATTTTTTAATAGATTGAGGAGGCTTTTTGCAATTTGGAAAAACCATTTCCGAAACAGACAGAATAAAGGGGCGATTTGACCCCACGTGATCAAGAAAAGCCAAAAAGAATGAAGCAAGCTCAATCAGAATGATAAGGGTGTCAAAGACAGAAGGGAAGCATGGACATTACTATTCCTAACACTAAATTATGGATAATATGTGAAAAATGTTGATTTAATAAAACTTGGAACACGATGAGTAGATATGCTATTGTTGTAACAAACAGATAAACCCGTACTATATAAAACTCGTTTTAAAAATTCTACGATGAGAACAAAACAGAATGCCTGAACCAATGGAAAAAAAATGGAAAAACAGTTGCTGTTGCTGTTCTGAAAGAGGAAGTCGGTCAATGAAACCAGTAGATTGAATCGACTTCGACAAGATCTTTCCACTTCTGAGGCAATACCGATCTCGAAGAGATCAATATAACTGCGCCACTCTAATGAAAGCGAATCTGAAGTATGATGAAGCAGAGGAGGTTGGGTGAGTTGGAAACTCGGACGTCGATAGAAAGCATAAAGCTTTCTTAAATATGGACGAGAGAAAGGGATGCGAAAGCAGGTGCGGTTAATAAAAGTACGATCAAAATAAATATTTGGGAGGAATCTTGAGAGAAATTAGAGCTCTAGTTCAAATTTAGTATCGTTTTAATCACAGTATGTCTTTTCCAACGCGAATGCTATGATAAATAGAACAATATTCATAGGCATTAATAAGAAATGTAGCGAACTGGGAAAAAAGTTATTTCCCATTTTAATCAACAAAACCTCAGACTCGTTCATTATACCCTGCTTTATGTGCAAATAGCCTGCTTCAATAAATTATGATAAAAATTGAGAAAGCGAAGGAGTGTAAGGCTGAGTTATCTGAAAGAAGTAACTATCTGGACAACCAGATGTCGATGCAAAGAATGGGAAGACTTTGAAGATGAAAGGTCATAAAGTCGCAATAAGCTCTAATGTTGGCACTAAACGTAATCATTAATTGTTGTTGCCAATACTTACCTTTCTGATATGAGATACTTTCACTGTTAGGGATCGCAGTTGAGCTGATTTGAACTGAGCAAGTACAGACAGCGCCATATTTCCAAGCTTCTGCTGGGACTCTGATGTGACTCCTGATACTGTAGACTCCAGTGGAGTCCATTGCCACAGAACCTGTCCAACCCTCGGCATCCCAGGTGGATATATTCCAGTCGATGGGAACGTTATTAGCGATCACGTTGCTCACTAAACACAACAATGGGAGAGTTTCCATGGAAACCATTTCTTGCAGCGGTGGAGATAAAAGAATTACATTGGGAGTGCCTGAAGAGATTGGAAAGTAACATGAAATTATTGTTCAACATTGCTTTGTATCGATAGTGAAATCCGTCAATCTGTCTTTACTCTTACCTGTTATGAGCAAGTGGGAACCATTTCCGAATATGAAGTGGTCAGGGTACGATTTCCTACCAGCACAGAAATATACACCGGAATCATTTCTCTGGACGTTGTGAATCACAAGAGTATAAACAGTCGATTTGTCATTAACTTCTCCAGAAAATCTTCCAGTTGGAGTGGAATATTTGCTCACAATGTGAACTGAACGCAGATTTCCTCGGACCATCTGTTTGTACCAGTGAACACTTACACTTGCATACCAGCTCGTGTGGCAGTTCATCCTCACAGTGCTTCCAACGGAGACACTCTGAAGTGCCGGACTTTGCAGGAGCGTTGCCTGAGCGACAGTAACTTTGAAAACAGAGCATATCACAAGCTTTATCTCATAACAAGTTTTGGTTCACGCAAAGTTAATGGCTTAAGTGAAGCAACTATCATCATTGCGAGAATAAGCACCGATTCTAATTAGGAATTGGTACGTTAATACGTGCTAAAATACGTCAAAAGCAAGAGGCAGGAAGAAAGAAAGAACGATCGAAAGCAAAAAAAAGAGCAATATCAGCCAGACATTCGTCAAATGCGGTCAACTATTGCAATTTAAGAAAACGAGCACTGACTTTTGCTCAAAGGAATATTCCGCAATAGCAATTCCATACGATCACAAAAGCTGTTTTCGTCATTTTGGTGAAAAGATAGGCATTGACCCAAAACAGTAAAATAACTCCTCAACTTGTTTCCATGTGCAATACACGAAATATGAAAAAAAGTTTATCTAATTTACAGATCTTCGATAATGTAATTCTTCACCAGTTAAATAATGTTTTTCTTTTATAGAATACTTCATTTAGTGCTTCACCTGGCCGGATTTCCCATTGGCCGTACTCCTGATATACCTTACATTAGAAGAAAAATATCGAACCTGGCACAAGATAGCACAGCATACAGAGAGTTACGAGATCCATTGGATGAGGGTGAAGTTCTCACTGTGAGATTTGAACAGTCTTATGTTGTTTGTGGAGCTCAATCTTGAGGCTCAGCTGCGGAAATTATCTGCGGCATATAAAAATAGCTAGATGGAAAGTACAGACTCATTTACATGATTGCTGTGGGTTTCCTGTTTACACGTTAAGCATCCACATAGAGATCTGTTAGCAAAAATCAATCAATCATTGTGCAGGTTGTAAATTTTTTAGCTTGGTAAGGCATCACACTAAATGAGCAGCCTGCCTGACTCATTCCGTCTTGATTCGGCTCCACCATGCCATCAAGGGTTAATTGTCCCTCATTCCAGGCTTCATTTCGGATGTTCAAATAAAGCACGATCAATATGCCATTCCATAACTTTAAGTTCAAAGTAAATGTCAGTCACAGTGTCTGTGTTGGAGGAATGCAATATATTCCGACGTTGTCTTTCAGCTGAGATACTAAACCCAGGTAGGTTTTAGGTATTTCAAGACATTGTAAGCATCACCCGGCCTAACATTATCAAAAGTTGCAGGTGAATTTCTCTGATTTACTTTGGGTAAAAGTTCTCCACTCGCAGCAGTGCAAAAAAAAAACAAATAAATTAGAGTGTTATTTGACTTCATTTTATAATAAATTGCTGGTTTATGCTTTGCGTTGAGATAGTGATGATAATTAAAATCATACGACCTTGTTGGGAAGGTACTTTGAAACATCTTTGATGCATGCGTTGTAATCTGCCTTACATTTCAACAGTGTTTTCCTCCTTGCTGTTACAAACATTCATTCCAACATAACAGGCAACTCGAATCGATTGTTAGCGTACAGTTGGAGGCGAAAAGTTTGTTTTGATGATAGTGGTACAGTAAACAATATAAGCTGCAACAAAAAGGTAAGTCATTCATGTCTTAGATCAAGAAATGAACAAGTTGCTTGACTGTGACAATAGGTTGCATGTGTACAAAAATGATTATATTTGTGACACAGGTAATAAGCTTACTGTTGGCTATTGTTATCTCACAAAACAAAACACGAAGGAATAATGCATTTGATGTCAGTTTGGAATGTTATGTTTGCTTTATATAATGAATTACAATAACACTGCCTAGAGGAAGAAAATAACAGATAATTTATTCAAATCTCAGGTCGTATTTAAGAAAAGCAATTGATAGTTCCATTCACTGTATTCCTGAGCGTGTGCTCGTTAAAATCTAGTGATTCCTTAAATTATGCTTGATAATCAATATAAAGAATTATTTATTTACTGTTACAAGTGGTTTTATGCTAAATGTCAATAGGCTTTTTAAAAAGCCTGCTGTTGGCTGTTAAATGACACACCAGTGATTATATTTACAGTTAGTTGCTACATTCTGTTTAATATCATCATTTGGGGGAATCCAATTTTATATCAAGATGAAAGTCAATTCATCTGCTACAGTTAAGTGTTAAAATGGACTTTATCATCCATAACCAGAATGCCAAATTACAATATTTTTCTATATGAGAACATAACTAATGCACAAAGGCAAAAAAAAAATTTAAGCCTTACACTGAAAATAACACAACACGTGAATAAATATAATCCAACTGAGTTTGGCAAATCAGACAGTTATGAATAGCATCAGATATATTGTTGAATGTGCACTATAATGAATCTAAGCAGGGATTCAAGCACACAAAGATATACTTCATTGGTCAAATCAATGTTAACAGTACAGTGTGAGCATGTATGCTTCTTTCGTCATGAGAATCAGCACTTTGGTGTCATGGATGTATCATTTTCGAAATGAGGCAGATAATTAGGCACACAGTTTTGGAAATTTTCACTTAATTCTCAAATATATCATTGAAGCAAGAACACAATAGGCCAGGATGGTATGTACAACCCAGAAGAAAATTCAAAAACTGTGCGAACAAATGTGAAGGCAGACAATGGTACTGTTAATAGAGCAAACTTTGTTATTTAATACACACATGATGATATCATATGTTAGTAGTCCTGCACTGTAGGTTAATTTCTTGCAGGCTCGTTTTTCAATCCCATTGTCAGAACTGTTGGAAATTAAAGAACAATGGACAAGGCCATTATCCATAATAAAAGTACAGGCAAAAATGTGCAGAAGGATTAATTGAGAGGTGAAGTTCAGGAATCTTCCAAAAGACACAGAGTGAAATAGATTGTGCAAAAAGAAACAAACATGGCATAACATGGGGAAATATCAACTTGTCCACTTTGGTAAATATGAAAAAAAAAGCAGACAGAGGGTTTAAAGATTCTGGTGGAACTTAAAAACAAAAGGATTGCAGGATCTGGAAATCTGAGAAAATGCTGAAGAAACTCAGCAGGTCTTGTAGCATGTGATGGCAAAAAAAAGTCACCGTTTTTCTGTTCAAGTCCAGTGATCGTTTGAAGGAAATAAAAGTAGTTAGGAATGGGTGGTATTTATGTTCATGGTGGTTTTCAGTTCAAGTCCAGTGGCCCTTTGAAGGAAATGAAAGTAGCTGGGAAGAGATGGTATATATGTTTATCATGGGGTGAGTCGGGGGCCACGGGTAAATGGTAACCACACACGGACACATTGCCCAGAAAAAGAGGCAGAACAATATGGAACAAAGACATGGCTTCTAATTAGACAAGACAGAGGTTAATAGTGGATGAGTGATGACAAGAAGTGGTGGCCTGGTGGCTCACTGGTTAGCACTGTTGCCTCACAGCACCATGGAGCTGGATTTGCTTCCAGCTCTCGGTGACTATCTCTGTGGAGTTTGCAGGTTCTCCCTGTGTCTTCGTGGGTTTCCTCCAGGTGCTCCGGTTACCTCCCCCAGTCCAGAGATATGCAGGTTTGGTGGATCGACCATTCAAAATTGCCCAAAGTGTTCAGGAATGTCTAGATTAGTGGGGTGAGTCTGGGTGAGATATTCTGAGATCAGGTTGGGCTGAAGGGCCTGTTTCCATACTTTAAGGATTCTATGATAATTGCAAATGGCTCAAAGTGAGTTGATTGCTGGGAACAGCCCGTACAAAACAGGGCCTAGTGTAATGATAACACGGAGCAGGAAAGCTTGACGTTTTGGGACAGGACCCTGCTTCAGAAAAAGCTTTCCTGCTCATCTGATACTGCTTGGCCTGCCGTGTTCATCCAGCCTCACACTGCGTTATCTCAGATTCTCCAGCATCAGCAGTTCCTACTATCCTAGTAGTCTGGTGTGAACTTTCTGAAAGTGTGGTGCAGAATTTTGTGTCTCGAAGACTGAAAAGTAATTCAGTGCAAAATTACAAGTTCTTCATTCGATTTGCACTGAGTCTTGCAGAAATACTGCAACAGGCCTGAGACACAAATCTTGAAGTAGAAACACGGAGGGCTATTGATTTGAGTGGCACTTGGAAGCTAAGGATTTTTTTTTATTTTGGAAAGAGCAAAAGTGTTCGACAAAGTGTTCGTCTAGTCGTTTTTGTCTTCACTCCAGTGTACAGGAGGCCATGTTGTGAGCAGCAAATGAGATGGAGGCAAATTGTTGCTTCAACTGAAAGATGTGCCTGGGCCGTTGAACGATGAGGAGGCAGACGGCAAACTGATACGTTTTGCACCATCGGCATGGGAAGTTTCACCATTGTTTGGGAGTGGAGCTGGTGTCAGAGAGGAACAGTTTCTGCGAATGTTGTTGATGGATGTAAGATGAAATATGGGCCTGAGGCAATATCCTGCTGCAGGTGGTGGAAATGGTAACATGTGATCCTTTGGATACGGAGATAGGTAGGGAGAAATAGAGGACTAAGGGACCGTATCTTGGCCGTGATTGGATTGGAGAAGAGTAAGGGAGATGTGCAGGGAATGGATCAGAGATATCTGAGGCGTGTCTCGACGAATGTGACGAGGGTTCTACAGTTGAAGAAAATAGTTAAAATTTTTGAGGTTCACCTTTTATAAGATGGTTTCATCAGAACAGATGTGCCAGAGATGACAATTCTGGGAAAACGGAATGGTTGTCCTGACCAGTACCGTGGTATCAGGGTGTGTACTAAAGGACGGGACTCAGTGGGTCTGTAATGGATGACAGTGGCCATTTTATCACCAGATATACAAATGAAGATGTCAAGAAAGGGACCAGTTGAAAGTAAGACAGGGGTAGAAATTGGAATCAAAATTTACGTTGTTTTTTTTTCCAATTCTGCATGAAGGATGAAAACAACACTGACGATGTCATTGATACACCACAGGAAGAGTTGTTGGTTGTGTCCTGAGTAAGACTGGATTAAGAAGTGTTCCATGTAACCCAAAAAGAAACATGCATATCTGGTGCTCATGTGCAAGTCTTTTACCTGAAGAAATGAGACGAGTTAAAGGAGAAGTTGTCCAAAGTGAGGACAACCACGTCAGTAGAAAGAGAGGACAAGGTGACCATCACGTTGTCGTGATTGGATTAGATAGGGGTAAGGACAGTTGTGCAGGGAATGGATCAGAGATATCTGAGGCCTGTTTCGACGAATGTAATGAGGAATCCTCAACTGGCCTGGTAGAAGAGCATGGTGGTGCAAGGCAGCATACAACTCAAGGAAGAAGCGGAAACCATTCAACCTTGATGGAAATGTAGGTGGAATGCAATTCCTTTGTGAAGATGAGGTATCTGATAGTCGCAAACTGGAAATTTTGAGACAGACGTATTGGCTCAGATGATTTGCAGATGTAGGTCAGAATAGGCTGGATTAAAAAAAGAAATGAGGTAAGGTAGGACGAAATAAGTTCAGTAGGGTAGGAACAGGCTGAAACATTGGGTTTTCCAAGGCAGTCGTGTTTGTGAACTTCTGGTAGAAAGTAGAAGGACCATGAGATGGGCAGCTCTGAGGCAGTGATACTCAGCTGAGATATAGTTACTGTAGGCGGCCTGAGCGCTGGTGCTCAGTCTCAGCAAGGTAATAGTCAGTTTTCCAGAGAACAACACCACTCTTGTCAACTGGCTTGATTACAGAGTCAGAGTTGGATCTAAGAGCACAAAAAAATGCTGACAATAGAGGAAGATCGTTGAAACTGGTAACAGGACCCGGGAAATATCACGAGTCAAGTGTAGGTCAGGTCAGGATGGCATGGTGGTTAGCACTGCTTTGGAGCAGCACCAGTGACCTGGGTTCAATTCCACTTTCGGGCGAGTGACTTTGTGGAGTTTTCATATTCTTCACATGCCTGCGTGGGTCTTCTTTGGATACTTCTGTTACCTCCCACAGTCCAAAGATTGTTACTTAATGCGGATTGGCTGTTGGAGTTGCTGAGTTACAGCGACATGTTGGGGAATGGGGTCAGGGTGTGATTCTATTTGCAGGGACTGTCTGGATTCAAAGGGCTGAATGGTGAGATTCCACACTGTATGATTGTATGAAGAAATCGGCGATCATAGGAAGAGGTCCTTTTGGTGGGAGAGTGTTGGAGGTGGGTGAAGTATTCTGTTGGACGGGCAGAGTAGTAGCCCTATCAAAAGAGTGATGAAGGTGACAAAACAAAAGTTCAATGTCATGTCAAACCCAACATTCAGAGAGTTGGGGGTGTGAAGGGATAAAGGAACTGCCTGCTGGGATGTTCAGTGAGGGGTTAAGGCAGGAGATTATCGTGAGGGCTGTGGAAATGCTGCCAGCAGGTGAAGGAACACAGGAAAAGGAGCAGGCATTCAGCATGTCTCGCCTATTTTGCCATTCATTGAGATCATAGCTGATCTGTGGCCTGGCGTAATTTACCTGGCTTTGGCACATATCTCAGAATACTTTGATGAGCAAGAAGTTGTGCATCTCAAATTTCATATTAACAACTTTACCAACCATTTTTGAAAGAGAGTTCAAACAGCTGACAGGTTTTGTGTGCAGAATTGATTTCGAACATCCCTCCTAAACGGTGTGGCCCTATTTTGTAGACAGTGCATCCTAGCCAATCAGTGGAGAGAAATATATTTTGATTTGCCCTGTCTTTTCCTGTTCATATCGTGGAGACGTCGATCAGATCTTCACTTATTTTTTCTGAATTCGTGGCAAAACAGATCTAATTTGTATAATCGCTACGTATATCAACAAATAGCATGGAAAATAAACCAGGCATTAGATGTTGTCAGAGAGATGATTGTTTAAGAACAGTTCAAAAATTCACTGCCGGAAGTAATGAGAAGTCACGTGGAAGAACAGAGAGTTAGTGCTGCAAGATTGGCAGCTGAAATGGTCAATGATTGTGAGCTAGATCATGAATCAAAGTTTGTCTTACCACATCAATTTCAATCCGTGAGGGACAGAAAGTTGGGAAAAGAGAAATTCTCAGGTGGCAGGGGAAAAGGTGATAATAGACAATAGGCAATAGGTGCTGGAGTAGGCCATTTGGCCCTTCGAGACAGCACCACCATTCATTATGATCATGGCTGATCATCCACAATCAGTATCCTGTTCCTGCCATATCCCCATAATCTTTGATTCCACTATCTTTAATAGCTCTGTCTATCTCTTTCTTGAAAGTATCCAGAGAGTTGGCCTTCACTGCCTTCTGGGGCAGAGCGTTCCATACATCCACCACTCTCTGGGTGAAGAAGTTTTTCCTCAACTCTGTTCTAAATGGCCTACCCCTTATTTTTAAACTGTGTCCTCTGGTCCTGGACTCACCCATCAGCGGAAACATGCTTCCTGCCTCCACAGTGTCCAATCCCTTAATAATCTTATATTGTCTCAAACAGATCCCCTCTCATCCTTCTAAACTCAAGAGTATGCAAACCTAGTCGCTCCAATCTTTCAACATATGATAGTCCCGCCATTCCGGGAATTGACCTTGTGAACATACGCTGCACTTCCTCAATAGCATGACTGTCCTTCCTCAAATTGGGAGACCAAAACTGCACACAATACTCCAGATGCGGCCTCACTAGGGCCCTGTACAGCTGCAGAAGGACCTCTTTGCTCCTATACTCAATTCCTCTTGTGATGAAGACCAGCATGCTATTAGCTTTCTGCACTGCCTGCTGAACCTGCATACTTGCTTTCATTGACTGATGTGCAAGAAAACCTAGATCTAGTTGTACTTCCCCTTTACCGAAATTGACTCCATTGAGATCATAATCTACCTTCCTGTTCTTGTCACCAAAGTGTATAACCACACATTTATCCACATTAAACTGCATCTGCCATGCATCCGTCCACTCACCTAGCCTGTCCAAGTTACCCTGTATTCTAATAACATCCTCCTCACATTTCACACTGCCACCCAACTTTGTGTCATCAGCAAATTTGCGAATATTACTTCTCATGCCTTCGTCTATATCATTAATATATATCGTAAACAGCTGCGGCCCCAGCACTGAACCTTGTGTACCCCACAGGTCACTGCCTGCTATTCCAAAAGGGACCCATTTATCACTACTCTTTGCTTCCTGTCAGCCAGCCAATTTTCAATCCAACTCAGTATTTTGCCCCCAATACAATGTGCCCTAATTTTGTTCACCAATCTCCTATGCGGGACTTTATCAAAGGCTTTTTGAAAGTCCAGGTAGTCTACATCCACTGGCTCCCCCTTATCCATCTTCACAGATACATCCTCAAAAAAATCCAGAAGATCAGTCATGCACGATTTCCCCTTCGTAAATCCATGCTGACTCTGACCTATTCTGTTACTGCTATCCAAATGAGTCGTAATTTCATCTTTCATATTTGACTCCAGTATCTTTCCCACCACTGACGTCCGGCTAACCGGTCCGTAATTTCCTGTTTTCTTTCTCCCTCCTTTCTTGAAAAGTGGGACAACATTTACCACCCTCCAATCCGCAGGAACTGATTCTGAATCTATACAACCTTGGAAAATAATTAGCAACGTGTCCACAATTTCTAGAACCACCTCCCTTAGTACCCTGGGATGCAGACCATCAGGTCCCAGGGACTTATCAGCCTTCAGGCCTAACAGTCTATCCAACACCATTTCCTGCCTAATATAAATACCCTTCAGTTCGTACATTACCCTCAGTCCTTCAGCCACTGCTGCATCAGGGAGATTGCTTGTGTCTTCCCTCGTGAAGACAGATCCAAAGTACCTATTCAACTCATCTGCCATTTCCTTGCTCCCCATAATAAATTCACCTGTTTCTACAATTTGCACTTGGTAACGATATAACTGGATCACAGGTGGGAGTGCTACCTACTGTGATTGAAAACTTAGAGGAAAATCAGGCAACTGAGGTACTACAGGAATTACATATTGAGACTTTTCCTGACTGCATGGTAACAAAATCACAAAGGCACAGGCTGAAGGAGGAGGAGAAACCA
The DNA here is from genome assembly GCF_030684315.1 of Stegostoma tigrinum. Taxonomy (NCBI): domain Eukaryota; kingdom Metazoa; phylum Chordata; class Chondrichthyes; order Orectolobiformes; family Stegostomatidae; genus Stegostoma; species Stegostoma tigrinum. Next base: position 8,445,301 of record NC_081400.1, read on the forward strand.
AAGAATAAAGTTAAGGAAGTCAAAGAAGAACCATGCGAGATCATGTTTGATGAAATGGTTGAGAAAGAAAAACAAAAACCTCTGGGGGATCAAGTCAATATTTTTAGTTTAGAGATTGTAAACAAATTACAACAGAACGGTGAAAAGCTGAAGCAGTTGCATTAAAAAGCAACACAGAAGAAGAATCTGAGTGTAACCCAAAACGTTACTATCTGAAAAATGATGTTTCAATGGGGAAATGGAGACATATTCAGGTGATGGAGAAATGGGCAGACATTCATCACGTTTGATGAGAGGAAGGGTTGTCATGGCTTGCACATGAATTACCCAAATAAAATTATTTGGGAGTGAGCAATAGTTTTAGCTGCCTGAAAACATAAGGATGCATTTGAATTTTGCCAGATGTGTCATACGTTTCAGTCAATTGAAAACCTCAGGCAGTGATAAAACGAACATCTCTAATGACCATTCATGCATTTGAGGATCATTTCCAAAGGTCTTAATTGATCACGTGTGACCCATACATAAAACATAAATTTGGTGTTCGGTGTTTCTTGATCATAATCAATGTGCACACTGAATTTCCAGATGCTATTCCATTGCACAAGATAATGATGGATAAGGATTACAGAAGAGTTACTCAAATTTTCCGCCAAATACAGGTTACCCACAGAGATACAATCGGATCATGGGTCACATTTTATGTAAAAAATACTCAAAAAAATTTTAGATAGCCTAAGAATAAAACAACTCAAAAACACTACTGACCATCTCGATTTGCAGGGAACATCAGAGCGGCAGCATCAAACTTTAAAGATCATGTTGCAGTGTAACAGTTAAGACTTTTCAGAGGATAGAGGCAAAGGAATTCATTTTGAAATAAAGGATGTACCAAAGGAATCTATCAAATTCAGCCATTTGAATTTTGTTTTGGCATGAGGTAAGATGAACACTAATTAATTAAGGATAAATTAGTGAGTCAGAGCTCATAGACTGCATTTTCGGATGTGTGTCAAATGTTAGGAAAAAGATTAAATTGAACAGGTGAGTGCGTGAGACAGCATTTAAAAGTAGCACAGCATGTGATGAAACAAGAAGCAGGCAAGGAATCAAAAGTTCGCAGCTTTTTGAGTGGAGTTAATGTGTTGGACTTATTTCCACTGAACGTCTAAAAGCAATGAAACATCACAGTGTGTCATGTAAATATACTGAGATGGCATTTTATTCGGGAAAGAATGCAAAAGGAAGTGTGTTATTTGTTGCAACATAGAGTGTCAATGCTGCCACGTTAAGAAGTAATGTGTCTTTTATGAAGAGATATTGTAAGGCAGAGGTGACAAGCTTGTCTAAGAAAGTAAAATATTTGGGAGGCCTTGTTTTCTTTCACGTCAGAACGATGGAAGCAACCTGGATATGGCCAGCTCTCACAGAGCAGGTATTTAGGGTTTTGTTGCTTGTTTTTTTCTTTTCTTTTAGTTTTAAGCAGGGGCCTTTGGGGTCTGAAAAGACTTTGGAGCTTCAGTGAATGCCTCCGAGTTACTATTCTCTCTGAATCTTCTCTTGATGTTTGTCTTTTTCCTCCTGGATTGGAGAACTGCATGTGATAATCTGTGCCCGAAGTTGCCTTTTTCTCCCAAAATGTCTGTTAATTGAATGTTATTATATTTAAACGCATAATTAGCAATAGTTACTGCATCTATTATTTGGTTAACTTTCTCAATGGTTAACACAAATTCTTCTTTATTCTGTATGTATTTTAACGTGAGTGTTTAAATAAGTTGTATTTTGCTGAATGTCAGTACCTTGACAAGTCACATTGCATCTGGAACACAAAAAATCATATGTAACTTTTAAATAATAAGTAAAAAAGGCTCTAGGCTCTCTTGTTAAAATATTTTGAGGGGGTCTGGTCTGGTCCATAACACCAAGATAAGAGCATTCTGAATTGACCATTCTTCAAATTAAATTGGCCAATGAGGAAGTTCTCAGAAATTGGGATAAACTGTTGAGTCACCTTCCAGAGGAAATTCAAAATGACCTGAAAGAGTTAATACTATTGCCTGAGATGTCTGGGAATATGGTGGGAATTACTAATATAATTATGCATAATGCAGAAATAGGAAATGCTGTTCTAATTAAATAACATCCTTGTGGATCTAACCCTCTGAAGTTGGCATAGGTTCAAAAAAGAGGTTGAACACTTGCTCAAAGACAACATAATCAAAGTGAGTTACAGAGACTGGAGCTGACCCATACCAATGGTGCTCAAACCAGATGGTAGCCAATGATTATGTGTGAACAGTCAAAAAGTCAGTGCAGTTCCAAAGTCAGATGCATATCCTATTCCACATTCAGAAGACTGCATTGATAAGATGGGATAAGCAATTATGGCTCGAAGCGGGCATACTGAAGTGAAAATGGCATGAATCTTTATCTGAAAGAATGACATTGGCCATGCCAATTTAAAGTCATACCATTTAGCACGAAAAATGGACTGCCATATTTCAAAGACTACACAAGAAAGTCATTTCTGGATGGCCAATTGTGTGAGACACATCGCCAATATGGTGACTTCTAAGCATTTGTGGTGTCTGTTGGAATTGTGTGATCAACTTTGGAATGCAGGCCAGGCAAGATCAACCTGGCTAAGAGGAATTTCACAAAAATACCAAGTCACATTGCTAGGCCATGTTATTGGGCCTGGGCAGATGGGCCACAGAATGTAGAAACAAAGTTTTCTGGGGAGATTTCCAGACCATCATTGAAGAGGGAAGAACTAAAATTCCTGAGATTGAGTGGGATTTATCAGATGTTCATGTGATAATTGAGTAGTGTGGTCAGCCCATTGACAAATTTACTGAAAAAGTGCAGAAAATTTCAGTGGGCAGTCGACTGGCAGAAGGCATTTGACAGCCCTAAAGCTGTCTTAAGCAGTACCCTAGTGTTATCCACATCTAATTGTGCAAAGCCTTTCGGGGTCGCTATCTATGCAAGTGACATAGGTGTTGATGCTGTGCTCTTACTAGAAGACGATGAGAAGATAGAAAGACATTTTGGGTATTATTCCAGAAAACTGAATACTGAACAGAAATGTTCCATGATAGAGAATGAAACCTTGAGCCTGATATTGTGTAACATCATTTCAACATTTACATTGCCAGTAGTTTGCCTGAGAGAATTATATGTACTGATCATAATCGATTAAAGATTTGGAGAAATTTAAGGGCAAAAATTCCATACTGTTTTGATGCAGCTTATTATTGCAGCCATTCAATTTGAACATTATATACATGGCAGTACGAGCAAACATAATTGACAGTGGATTGTCATGAATTTGATGAAGTGGAGGCAAGAAAAATGGGAGTGAATTGATTGACACAGACTGTAGTAGTGAATACTCGAATGCTGAGAGTCAGTGTAATGTGAGAAGTATTGTAGTGTACTAATAGAGTTAGACCAATAATTTTGAAAAAATAAAGCCAACTTTGTATATTGATGTTTCACTCTTTTTTAAGGGGGCAATTGTGGAGATATTGTGACTTCAGTATTTTTTTAGAGAGAGATCGTAAATCAGAGGTGAGAACAGTCAACAAGAACTGAAAGAGTAAACAGTTTGGGAGGCCATCCATTAAAAAAAAACACCGTCTGAATGGGTGTGGTCAGCTCTCACAGATCCAGATTTCTGCTTTTTGTTTAGTTTACAGCAGTATGAGAAGAAATTTAGTTCTCAAAAGAGTTTGAAGCTTCAGTGAATGTCTCCTAGGTGCTTACGTCTCTGTATTTCCTCTTGATTTGTTTTCCCCCTGGTTTGAAGAACTGCATGGGAAAACCCATGCCTGAATTTGCCTTTTTGACAGAGGGTGTGCTTATGGGATGTTACTCTATTGAAACAGTTAATTAGTAATAATTGCTGTATCTCTTCTTCGATTAAGTGTTCCAATAGTTAATTTGTTATAAACCCCTCATTATTTTGTTTGCATTTTAACTAGTGTTTGAATAAAATGTGTTTCGCACAACTATGATTAGTTTGATCAGTCACAGCACATATGGAACATGACACTTGGCATCTTCATGTGAAATATGAACATGTCAATGTTCAGGCTATCTTCTTAAACAATCTTGAGGGAGGCCCATCTGATCCATAACACATGTCAGCAATTTGCCATCCATTCTGTGGGATTCTTCCTTTAGTGGTTTTCTTTTCTAATGTTAGCATTCATTAAATGCCATAACACATGGAAGTGCATGGTAAAATAGGGCAATGTCAGCCCATCTTCATCAAGGGGAGGTCATGCCTGACAAGTCTGTTCAAACTCTTTGAGGAAATAATGAACAAGTCAGACCAGGGAGAGCTAATAGATGTCATCTATCTGGGCTTCAAGAAGGGCTTTGACATGGCGCCACACAGGAGTCTGCTGAGTAAGGACCCATGGGGCTAGAGGCAAGGCATTAGAATGGATAGAAATTTGGCTGACTGGCGGAATGCAGAGAGTGGGGTTAAAAAGAATCCTGCTCAGGATGGCAGCCAGTGACATGTCGTGTTCCACCAAGCTGCACCACGCTTTTCACTTCATATATTAATGATCTAGATAAAGGAACTGAGTTCATTCTGGCTACATTTGCAGGAGATACAAATGCATGTAACGGAACAGGCAGTATTGAAGAGATCAGGAGGCTGCAGTAGGATTAGGAGAGTGGTCAAATAAGTGGCAGATGGAGTACCACATAGGAAAGCATGAGGTCATACACTTTCATAAGAATAGAGGAATGGCTTATTTTCTAAACGGGGAGAAAATTCACAAGTCTGAAATGAAAAGCGACTTGGGAGTTCATGTTCAGGATTTTCTCAGAGTTAACTTACCGGTTGAGTCAGTAGTTGGGAAGACAAATGCAACTTTGGCATTTATTTTGCGAGGGCTTTAATATACACTGACCCTCAGACTTTCCCACCCAAACCCATCCCCAGACATTATGGGTAATTTAGCATGGCCAATACACCTAGCCTGCACATCTTTGGAATGTGGGAGAAAACCCATGCAGACACGGGAAGGATGTGCAAACTTCACACAGACAGTTGCCCAAGCGTGGAATCGAACCTGGGTCGCTGGTGTTCTGAGGCAACAATGCTAACCACTGAGCCACTGTGCCACACCCACCCTACACCCATCCGCTGACAGCACATTCCATATGCATACCATCCAAAATTTCCCCTCAGGTTCCCATGTATATTTTCCCCTCTTACTTTAAACTGATTTTCTCTATTCTTCACTTCCCCAACCTTGGTATAAAGACTGAGTGCATTTCACCTTATCCATGCCTCTTATGATCTTAATCACTGCTCTCAGATCCCCATTATGTCTCTGACTCGCTGAAGAAAAATGCCCTAGCTTGTTGAACATCTCTCTATAATTCAGACCTTGAGTCCTGACAAAATTTTTGTAAATTTCTTCTGCATTCTTTCCAGTTTAATGGTATCCTTCCAGTAGCAAGATGATGAAAACTGAACACAACACTCCAAGTGCGGTCATTCCAACTTCTGGTATAACTGATTCATAACTTCCCCACTTCTATACTCAACATCATGAGCGATAAAAGCCAGTGTGCCAAAAGCTTCCTTCACTGCCATATCTACTAGTGACTCCACCTTCAGAGATCCATGCACCTGAACTCCAATTTCCCTCTGTTACTCTGCACTCCTTAAGGCCCTATCATTTACCATGAAACTCCTACTTGGATTTGACTTTCCAAAATGCACCACCTCACAGTTATCTATCTATCTATCTATATATATATCTATCTATCTCTCTCTCTCTCTCTCTCTCTCTCTCTCTCCCCCTCTATATATATATAGATATGTTTCTCTACCAAGCTTGAGAAACAACAGGCAAACTTCAAAATAGATAGCTGAATGACTTGTGGATACAACGCTGAATTCAGAGAAGAAACAAGATTACACAATCTGCCCTTCATTCGGGCATTTCTTTTTCTTTATTTTAACTGTTTTTGTTTCTAAAATTCTGGCCAGGGCTATTTGTTATGGTAGCATTTAAAATAACATTGGAGTAATACATTCTCTTTCAATATAACCATACAACTCTTTTTATCTATTTGCCCATGTCATATTTATAATGTCACGTTCACTCCACCCAACATCACAAACTAGATTTTGTTATTTCTCCAGCCAAGTAGCAAATTGTCTGCACTTCATGACATTTCTACGATGCAATAAGTTCTTATGAGCAATCGAGTTAGATTTTAAACATGGGCTTTGCAGTTTTAACAATGTTTAGGGACACACCAAGTATTTCTCGCACTGCTGAATGATGTTGCATTACACGTCACCTCTGCATTATCCAGGGTGTGGCAGAAGCACAACTGTCCCCTCTTCTCTCACTCTTTACATCGCTGTGTCTTGTCTGTGAGTTTTGACATGACCGATCGAGTTCGTGGCAATGAAAGCCAATAATAATATCGAACAGTAGCCAGTATGGGTAAGCTAGTTGTGGGACACAATGCATGATGGTGTCTTGGATCACAGCATGTACCCAAGCATTTCTTTTCAGAGTTGATTAAATATAATAAGAGAAGGCTTGACAACAGCAATTTGCTAAAATATGACTGACTGTGCATGGCTCGTATCTCTGACTGTTCAGGCATCTGTGCAAATGCTGTGTTCCTAGAACTATCACCACTCTGGCAGTGCTTCCAGGCACTGAGCACCCTGTGTGTCTTGTGCATTTATTTAAACATTCCCACTTCTCAAATTAAACCTACAGCCTCTAGTATTTATCATTTTGACACTGATAACAAGAATCTGGATATCCATAGAAGTTACATCAGCAACTTTAGCACTGATGTGAATAATGCATTGGAGAGAATACAACATTCTCGAAGTCATATAAGTGATAATCAGAACTGCAGATGCTGGAGAATTCCGGATAACAAAGTGTGGAGCTGGATGAACACAGCAGGCCAAGCAGCATCTCAGGAGCACAAAAGCTGACGTTTTGGGCCTAGACCCTAAATCAGAGACGCTCTCTGATGAAGGGTACAGGCCCGAAATGCCAGCTTTTGAGCTCCTGAGATGCTGCTTGGCCTGCTGTGTTCATCCAGCTCCAAACTTTGCTATCTCGAGTCATATATATTATTTTTAGCTGTTTAAGTCTCAGGGATGAAATGACAATGCAACACAATAGTAATCTAATAAAAATGATCTGGTTCAGTTGCAATTCATGCTAATTGACATGAAGTATTCCCTTTGTTGCACTTTCTTTAGTAAATAGCTCTACTTTGGCTGTGTGAATATTCAAACTATAGACAGAACAAGATGCATTTCACTTGCCCAGGTAAAACACGAGGCAGCATTACTGAATAGGCACCATTAACCCATCCCCAAATACCCACAGGGCAGTTGAGAATCAAACAAATTTCTGTGGGTCTGGAGATACATGTAGACCAGCTTCCTTCCCGAGAGGACATTAGTAAACCGGGCCAGTTTTTTCTTCCCTGATAATCAACATGGTTATCATAATTCCAGATTTTTATTAGTTCTAATTCCACCATTTCCTCTGGGAGGACCTGAACCTAGCTCCTCGGGATGTTGTCTGGGTCCCTGGATTAACAATCCAGTGATACCACCACTGGACCATGTAGCTTACATGATAGTCGAGCACTGAATGCTGTCCTGTTATATATCCTTGTGTGTTGTATCACTTTTAACTTCATTTTTATGGGATGCGGGTGTCACTGTATTGGCCAATCCTCGTCGGCTGAGAGGGTGGTAGTGAGCCGGCCTCTTGACCTATTGCAGTTCACTTACGAAGCTTTATTGCTGTTTCAATACCCCGAGGACTCTCTTGAAATAAAATTCTCTACATCAACTTCAATGCACTGATATTTCTTCCAAATCCCATCCCAGCTCCTACTATTCCAACATATTACATGTGTATTCATTAAATACAAAATTGCCATCTTTTGGATAAATCTTGCCTTTCCCTCACTTTATTCCATTTTCGCAGGCTCAAATCGCTCAGGAAATCTGACGAGGACAACAAGAATTTTCTGCATTGGTTCTTTTAAATTTCTGAGATCCTTTCACCTTTCTCCAGACTTATTTCCACTTTGGTAGCCAGGGCACCTGCATCCCTTTTCCACAGTATCACCATTTCTTCCGCCCTCTCTGAGCATATAATTTTTCGGTCCTGTGTTCTGCTTCTGCCATTTTACACTTTCAGGTCATGCCATCCAGCACAAATTTGTTGATGTCCCTCCCAGATATCTAGGTCCTCATTTTGCAGTGATCTCTTCTGAATAGTAAGAAACTTGTTCCAATCGAAAACAGTGACCTATGAGTCTCTAAAATCCAACATCATAAAAAAATGCAAATCATTTCCACCATTCCAACCCTCTCTCTGCCATCTCAGAACAAAAATATGTGCAAATGTGGAAATTTACTTCCGCCTGTTCTCTGCACAAATTGCGTCTTAAATCTGAGTCGATCATAAAAAGAGGAATTTTACCAACACATTGTGGGAGAGTTCTTGGAGTTAAGTACCAAGTCACTCTGCCGGTCACAGTTCACAATATTTCTGCATTTTTAAGCCACAATGGTTACACACAAACATTGGTATAAAACAATGCTTTACTGCAAAAGCAGGATGCACCTTTTTGTGATGATGTGAGTTTTATTCTGAAGAGACATAGTGAAGGCAGAAGTGGAGACACAGCTACTGAAACAAGATAACAAAGTGTGGAGCTGGATGAAAACAGCAGGCCAAGCAGCATCACAGGAGCACAAAAGCTGACGTTTCAGGCCGAGACCCTTCATCAGAGAGGGGGATGGGGAGAGGGTTCTGGAATAAACAGGGAGAGGTGGGAGGTGGACTGAAGATGGTGAGAAAAGAAGATAGGTGGAGAGGAGTGTATAGGTTGGGAGGTAGGGAGGGGATAGGTCAGTCCAGGGAAGATGGACAAGTCAAGGAGGCGGGATGAGGTTAATAGGTAGGAAATGGAGGTGCAGCTTGAGGAGGGAGGAAGGGATGGGTGAGAGGAAGAACAGGTTAGAGAAGCGGAGACAGGCTGTGCTGGTTTTGGGATGCAGTGGGGGGAGGGGACGAGCTGGGCTGGTTGAGTGATGCAGTGGGGGGAGGGGGTATTTTGAAGCTTTTGAAGTCCACATTGATACCATTGGGCTGCAGGGTTCCTAAGCGGAATATGAGTTGCTGTTCTTGCACTCTTCGGGTAGCATTATTGTGGCACTGCAGGAGGCCCATGATGGACCAGTCGTCTGAGGAATGGGAGGTGGTGTTAAAATGGTTCGCGATTGGGAGGTGCAGTTATTTATTGCGAACCGAGCGGAGGTGTTCTGCAAAGCGGTCCACAATCATCCGCTTGGTTTCCCCAAAGTAGAGGAAGCCACACCGGGTACAATGGATACAGTATACCACATTGGCAGATGTACAGGTGAACATCTGCTTAATATGGAAGGTCATATTGGGGCCTGGGATGGCAGTGAGGGAGGAGGTGTGGGGGAAAGTGTAGCACTTCCTGAGGTTGCAGGGGAAGTTGCCAGGTGTGGTGGGGTTGGAAGGTAGTGTGGTGCAGACAAGGGAGTCACAGAAGGAGTCGTCTCCCCGGAAGGCAGACAAGGGTGGGGCTGGTAAAATGTTTTGGGTGGTGCGGTCGGATTGTAGATGGTGCAAGTATCAGAGGATGATGCGTTGTATCCGGAGTTTGGTGGGGTGATATGTGAGAACGAGGGGGATCCTCTTGGGGCGGTTGTGGTTCAGGCGGGGTGCGAGGGATGTGTTGCAGGAAATGCGGGAGACATGGTCAAGGGCGTTCTCGACCACTGTGTGGGGAAAGTTGCTGTCCTTGAAGAATATGGGCATCTGGGATGTGCGGGAGTGGAATGCCTCATCCTGGGAGCAGATGCGGTGGAGGCGGAGGAATTGGGAATAGGCGATGGAATTTTTGCAGGAGGGTGGGTGTGAGGAGGTGTATTTTCGGTAGCTGTGGGAGTCAGTGGGCTTGAAATGGACGTCAGTTTCTAGCTGGTTACCTGAGATGGAGACTGAGAGTTCCAGGACAGTGAGAGATGTGTTGGAAATGGCACAGGTGAACTTGAGGTTGCAGTGGAAGGTGTTGGTGAACTGGAAGAACTGTTCGAGCTCCTCTGGGGAGCAAGAGACAGCACTGATACGGTCATCAATGTAACGGACCTGTCTGTCTTCCCTGGAATGACCTATCCCCTCCCTTCCTCCTCAACTATACTCTCCTTTCCACCGTTCTTCTTTTCTCTCCATCTTTGGTCCACCTCCCCCTCTCACCCTATTTATTCCAGAAACCTCTCCCCATCCCCCTCTCTGAAGAAGGGTCTGGGCCTGAAATGTCTGCCTTTGTGCTCTTGAGATGCTGCTTGGCCTGCTTTGTTCATCCAGATTCACACTTTGTTATCTTGGATTCTCCAGCATCTGCAGTTCCCACAGTCACACAGCTGCTGAAGACAGCTTAAGTAAAGAACTTTCAGACCTCTCAGATTTTTTGAAAGTTAGAATAATAGAAGCAGCTGGAATCAAATGGCCAGCGCTCAAAGACCTGGCCATCTCTCCGAAGAGTTGGAGATTCAGTGACTGATTCCTGATTGCTACCTTCTCTAGAATTTCTCTTGCTTTTTTTCTCTCTCTCTCTCTACTTGATCAGAGAACTGCATGGAAGGATCTGAATTTGCCTTTTTGACAAAAGGGTGTTTCTGGGGCATTGCTAAACTGGAACAGTTAATTAGTAATAGGTGCTGTATCTATTGTTCAATGAAGTCTTCCAATATTTAAGTATTTTGAAATTAATCTTTCTTTTGTTTGTATTTTGATGATAATATTTAAATAAATTGTGTTTTGCTTAAGTTAGGGTATGGGCTACCTGTTGAAAATATCTGGAGAGGGTCTGATCTGGTCCGTAACAAAGTATGTGCTCTTGTATGTCTTAAAAATCTACACTTCCAATTTGATTGTTCGACTCAAAGGTGGCAAATGGTAGGTGTTAGTGTCTTGTCTCTCATGTTGAGTTTGGTTGGCATCAACAGGGTGAGCCTTTCGTAGTAACTGTTCTTTCAGGGACTAACAGTTTTCTGAGTCGGGAAGAAGTTACAAAAAGTGAGCAAGGCAAAGATGGTGGAAACGGCAGGCAAGCTGGAGTTGTTGTCGCCTGGGTCTAAGGGAAAATGGGAGATAATTGCAGCAATAGCTCAACACTTGAAATTGCTGGGAATACCATCAGAATCTTTGGAAATGACTAGAATTCAATTGCCGATGGAGCTGCTGGAACATGAAAAGGAAATGGATGTCAATCTTCAAAGTTGTGTTCATAAGTGCGCAACCACATTAGGATGCAATCTTGGGACCAAATAGCTTCTACTGTTTTCTCATTGACGTTTCTACCATTTCAAGTTCAGAGCTGGGGAACTTCACTGATAATTGTACGATATCCACATCAGTGAAGACTCCTCAGAGTTTGAAGCTGGTCGTGCCAATTCACAGCAAACCAAGACCAAAATTCCCCGAAAACAGAGTGTGGGGCTGGATGAACACAGCAGGCCAAGCAGCATCTCAGGAGCACAAAAGCTGACGTTTCAGGCCTCAACCCTTCATCAGAGAGGGGAATGGGGAGAGGGTTCTGATACTCTTCTCTCCAAATGTCTTCTCCTCTGTCCAGCTTCGATACACCTCCCCCTCTTTCCCTTACTATTTCACAAGTGTTACGTTGAAGGAGCGTTTTTTTTGGATTTGGGAAACTGCAGAAGCAGGAAGATCTCTACTGGCTTCAGAAACCGAAGTAATAGTGGAAGTCCCACGTTGTGAGAAGAGATGACAGGTATAATATTTCAAGAAGTTTCGTGATCTCACGATGGATTTGGTTTTTGGGCAGCTTTCAGAGATTGGATGGATTGTAGGAGCTGGGTGATTTTTCAGAAATATTTTGTTCAGGAATTGCTGGAGAGCAACATTTTTTGCATGCTAGGAGTGTGTCATCAAATGGAGAGATGAGCAGTATTGCTGAGAACAAAAATGAAAACAATAAATAACCAACTGGCACAGGACAAACATACGTGCATAGATTTGGCTACAGGCTGGCATAATATGCAACAAAAAGCAAAACAATCATGACTATAAAGTAAAATCAGATTGCAACTTTCATGACTGACCCAATTTTAGGATGGACTTGGAGATATGGGCAGCATTTTACACACTACAGCACAGAGGAACTACGAAGAGCAGAAGAAAATCACCTATACAGCATATTCAAACAGAACGTGTACCCAATGAACACAGTCCCACGATTTCTCAGCAACAAACCCAAACAAACAGACAAAACGGGCCCAGAAACCATAACCACTCTTCCCTACATGAAAGACATTTCGGAAATGACTGCCAGACTACTCAGATTTCTTGGCATCAGGGTAGCCCACAAACACACCAACACTCTAAAACAGCAGCTAATGAACTTAAAAGACCCTTTACAGACAACAAGCAAAATGAATGCCATCTACAAAATACCTTGCAAGAACTGCAACAAACACTACATTGGACAAACAGGCAGAAAGCTAGCCACCACGATGCATGAACATCAATTAGCCACAAAGCGACATGATCCACTGTCACTAGTATCCTTACATACAGATGAGGAAGGACACCACTTTGATTGGGACAACACATGCATCCTAGGACAAGCCAAACAGAGACACGCACGCGAATTCCCAGAAGCATGGCATTCCAACCGGAACTCCATCAACAAACACATTGATTTGGAGCCAATCTACCATCCACTGAGAAAAGGAACAGGAAATGACATCACCAACGCAGGAAATGACATCACCACCCCAAGGAAACCTGAACAGATCAATAGAAAGCGGGACGTAACACCAGCGCTTCATCGGAGGCTCACTGATGATGTTACCTAGAATGGTGACGAAAACGTCTGAAAACTAACCTTCCAGCTCAGCGAGCAAACTCACATCCAAAACTCAACCTGAGCTACAAATCTTCTCCAAACTCGCTAATACTTGATGAACTTCTGTCTATTTCTTGTGTGCACGACCATGTCACGTTCCTCATTTCCTGACAGCGACTGTAATTTTAAGATCTTAACATTCGCGGATATATTCAGATTCTTCTCTCGTCAAAGTTTTGATTAAAAAACTGCATTAATTTTTCATTTCTATCCTGTAATTCAGTTAATTTTCTGCACTGAAAGTATCCAGTTCTTCTCCACCTATTCTTATTCTTTTTCTCAACTAGTAGATCAAACATTTTCTCTGAGAAATGAACTTCAGTTATCTTCTATTTATTTTCTGGTTTCTCCTCCTGCTTCAACTTAGTTCCCACACATTCAGGAAGCAGCTCACGTTGTTCTTCCTGGATCACCTGAGTTGTCTGATTTTCTGCTGGCACTTCAAACACATTCGGGATCATTCCCACCTGCAATCCCGCTATTTCATTACTAAGGATAAATTGAATTCCTGGAATTGCGATTTTCTCTATCAGGCCTATCACCCCTTGACCACTTTCCCCCGGACTCCCAAAACTTACTTTATACAATGGAACACTAATATATTTTCCGCAAAATTGCACATATTACCCTTCTTTTTTTCTGATAGTTGCCCTTCTGAAATATCTATCTCCTCGTGTCTCAACATTAAATATTGATTTAATCCCGTGTCTCTTAAAATTTTAATTTGTTTAATTAATAAACATGCTCCTCCTGGCATCTATGAACAAGTAAATTTGTTAAAGAATTCTGACACGGTCCTCTCAACCAACCCGTTCTGTGGCACCCATTCTGGGGCAGCTTTTTTTTTACATTTCACTGTGCTTTCCTCTACAGTGATAAACTCACTGGTTTATCCTGTTTTGCCACAAATGTGTTCCAATTCTTTTCTTTTGTAAAAGCTATCAACACTGTGACTTCACGTGGCCTCCTTCATTGCACTGAAAAGAAGTGATTGTTTTTACTTATCTTTCCCCTAATGGGTTTACATTTTATGCTTTGATATCCTTATCCTCGTCAGGATATCCTTTAACCTTATTCCAGATTTCACTTTTTCACAATTCCTAACTATCACAGACTGGATTTGATGTCGGAGGTGAAAATTGATTTGTGAGCGAAGTCATAACCAACTGCTCCAAATCTTGCAGTTTTAACCCTCTGCTCTTCCCCATGACTTCTCGATAGTTGAGAATGTGAGTTTTTGAACACCTACAAACTAGACGTCTTTCCAAGATGTTGGTCCATTATAAAGTCCTTTATCTATCTCTCAAAATTAGTTTGCTCCTTTCAAACTCGATGTACATTGGATGAGGGTCCCTCCTTAGATTCCTGAAACATTGTCTTTTGGTGCCTGGTAATAGCTCATATGCACTGAAGATGACATTTTTCAACTTGTGACGCTCCCCAAATGCCTCCTCTGGTAGAGATGCAAATACTTCACCACCTCTACCTATCAGACTTGTTTGGTCATTACTACCCACATGGTCACTGGCAATCTTATTGGTTTAGCTCCTTTCTCAACTGAAACACAAAAGCTCCTATATCCTTCCTGTCAAATGTAGGCAATGGTTTCACATATTTAAACAAATCTACATCGGACTTTTGGCTACGATAAGATTGGTCATCATCACTATCCTTCTCACTAAACCTACCTTCTAACAGCTCTTCCACCCTTTTGAATTGACTATCTTTCCCAACTGACTTCTGACTTTCAAACACTCCTACTTTTTGCATTTCATCTGCTTTGGTCTTTGTTTTTTTTTCTCCTTCTCCTGCCTTCACTAGTAATTCAAAAGGTTTCATTTCATTACTCTTTCTTTTTGTTCAGCTGTGGGTATTCTTTCCCTTCATTTAAATTCTGCAGGGGCTATCACTTCCCGTGCAATTGTATCTCATTCAATTTGCTTCACTTGCAATTGAATTATCGCCATTTCCAATCACTCCAATAGCATTCTTGGCAATTGCAAATTCCACGTATTTGCCACAATTATTTCCCTTTTTCTCACTGACATAGGCAACTCAACTCCATTTTTCTTTTGCCAAGTATAAAAGGTTTTCCTTACTCACTTTTTGTAAAACTTCACAAGTAACTCACTCAACCCTCAGGAACGGTTCATTGACTGAGCTATTGCTACAAAAAGTACAAACTCATTAACCCAACTGAATTCAACAACTGAGACAAAAAAAGCACTCGATGCCTTTGAGTGCAATAACTCTAAATCCTACTTTGAATTTCAGATTTTGATCCCAACAAGCGCTTTCAATTTCTTAAGTGCCAGACAAAACCCCTTCAAACTATTCAGAAGATGGTATAGATGCTAACTTGGTCTTATTTCCAATGTAATATTTTGCATTCCAGATGAAATTCAAATCGTCAAATGTTCCAGACTCAAAACAAAATACATTTTATCTGTCTTTAATGACATCAGCAATGTAACTCTATTGGAAAACTTAACAGGATAATAGATGCAATGACTATGAAGATTTCCCTGACCGCTGCCTTAAAACCCCTCTTCAAAATACCCAGTACAAAATAACCTGTGGAAGCCTCAGCCTCAACACAGTTAGTAATTGACACTCCCCAACTGAGCTTTTCTTTTGTATACAGATGTAACTCAGATGTTGTATAAAGGTCAAAATTTGTGGAAGAATGCTTCTCATAGAGATAGAATCTGCAACTCACTGCCTATACCCCTGATAACGGGAGCTTTCCTCAACACCACTGAAGACTATTTCAATGCATGAACAAGGCATACAAGGATATGGGCCACGATCAGGACAAGTAATCTGAGGTGATTGGTTTTGTCTGGTCACATTTCAATGGACTTACCACTGCTTGTCAGAACAGCATAATCACTATGAGTCCACCACTACTGTCACAAAGTGACAGTCACATGATCAAGATAATAGGTCTGCACATCATTGAACTGTGAAACTCCCAATTCAACCCTCGAGTGATCAGTCACTTATTAAAAGTTATAGTTATCGATCTGATAGCATTCTTTACTCGAAGGAGTTCCCCTTATTATTTACAACACTATCATTTTTCATGCCAGCTGCAAGCGCAGTTATCATACTTCTTGCATTCAGTCTATGTCATTAATGTATTCATCGCGCACCAAATCCTCTAACTCTCCAGTGAATGCAGGCTTCCTGTCACAAGAACACCCATCGACTATCACCCAATGCATCCTGCCTAATTA
Organism: Stegostoma tigrinum; assembly: GCF_030684315.1. Lineage (NCBI taxonomy): Eukaryota > Metazoa > Chordata > Chondrichthyes > Orectolobiformes > Stegostomatidae > Stegostoma > Stegostoma tigrinum. The sequence continues at coordinate 8,461,545 of NC_081400.1, forward strand.
AGTCTGATAAGGATTCAATTGCCAAATTCCCCAATATCCTAGCATCTCTTCACAACTTTCCAGTCTGCCCAAGTCTTGTTAATGGTCATCACTGAAGTCTATGTATTCTATATCATCTGCATTTCCCTCATGTACGCAGCTGGTCACCTCACCAAAAAAAAAACAATGAATGTTGTAGACAGTAGTCCGTTTATCAAATCCATGCTACTTTATTCTTGCCTGCCCCACAGAAGATTAATTATGCTCCCCTGATGCTTCCCAATATCCGCTTTCAACCATTTTAAAACTGCAAATATCTGTTTTCCTTTAATATACTTTCTTCAAGTATCCTGCAGTCCCCTTCATGATTCATTTGCCTACATTATTCTTTTCTACAGTGAAACCAATGCTAACATTTTATTTGAAAATCCAACTCTATCTTCTGACTCCAAACACATTCTGACACTTTCGTTACTAATGGTCAATATGATGTGCCTGGCAGCATTTTCAAGTATTTATGAATCGCACTTAAATTTTCCGTAAAGTTAGCCATTCGTATTTTTTTAAAATTTCTACTCTTTTGTCTTAAAGCAAACAGTTTCACGTCATATACTTCTCTATGTCGTAGACTATTTTGAGCCTATTTACAACAAGCTTCTTTTTCCCGTATTTAATCCTGCACATCCCTTGACATTCAGGGTTCTTAACCTTATTGTTTCCACTGTTCACCTTTGTATGAAAACGTCGAGGCCACATTTTCACTATTGTTCTATATTACAAGATCCCACGTTATCATATTAAAATTGGCATTCCAAAATTCATAACCTTTATCTATGACTACCTTAAGTCTGATTGTGTTCTGGTCATGATCACTGAAATTGACCCCTCCTGTCATGTCTGAAGCTTGACCCGCTTTCTTGGCTAAAATGGGTCCAAGGCCAATCCGTCTATCGTTGATGTTCTATATGCTCTCTTCAAAAACAATTCTCCTGCATGCATTTCAAGAATTATGAAATGCATAAAATCCAATGACATGCTTTTCATCCTAATTAATATTGAGGAATTTGGAATCTTCTATTATTACTATCAATTATTATTACACACCCCTGAGCTATGCCTGCATATCTGTCTCTCTATTTTTAAGGTATATCCACATATTTAAAACCTTTTAACATATCAAACTTCGATTCTTCAGGAAGTGACACTTTGAGCAATAGTGGAACAAAATCTTCTCTTCGACACACATCCTCGTCTTCCAAAGGCATCTCGACTGAAGACCTCAGTGCCCGAAATATGTTGTAGAATCAGAGCAAGGACGTGAATTTTATAAAACTTAACCTCAGCTTTCTACCTTTGATTATCTTCAAACTATAAAAACTGGTCATTCTCTTGGTAAACCATTGCAATAGAGAATGCCTATAGTCTCATTATCAATAATGTTTTAAGCAGAGTATGTTAAAAAAATTGAATTCCACAGCTGCTGAGTGGTAAGCTCATTGTGCTTGCAGTTCTGGCGCTGAAAAAAAATTGGTTTCTATGTGTGTGTTTTTTTTAAAAAGAGGATAGATAATGATGTAACATATAACATAATGGGAAATGTTTCGGGACAAGTACAATGTAGCTTCCTCGCTGTGCTGGATTACAAGAGTCATCAGGAGCTGTTGCAATCCTTCAACATGTGGAGAGATGCAGCAGTGAGTAACATAAAGCAAATTGTGTTTGAAGAAATGACTGAAAGGATGGGTGCACGTGATTGAAAGAGTGATAACTGAATTGCATTTGGATACTGGATCGCAGTCAGGAGTAAAAGGATGACTGGATATCTATCTAGAAGACAGTAAACTCAGCAGATGCTGGAATCAGAGATAGCGCAGTCTGGAGCTGTAGGAGCACAGCAGGCCAGGCAGCATGAGAGGAGCAGGAAAGATGTTTTGTTGTTCTGGGTGTCACACTGTGCACAAAACGCTTTACCCTACATGAATTTCAAGGAGAAAGTACTCTTTTGCCATTGATTTTGTGCCCTTTGGATATTTACGAGACTGTGCATGTGCAATTCTTCATGACTGAAAATGTATGTACAGAAAAAGAAGAAATAAAGAAGGTCTCCAATTCGAAACGTGGACTTCCAAGCTTCACTTGTACTGTCTGACCTTCTGCGTTCCTCCAGATCCACACTGTGTTCTTTCTGTCTGTCCATCTATCTATCTATCAACCTACCTACCTACCTAGCTACCTCCCCACCTACCTACCCACTTATTTACCTTCACACCAGTTGCAGTTCCCATTAAATCATTTTGTCGATCTTGCTTGTTTTCAATTGCAAAAGTGTCTTATTCATTTTCAGTGCATAGTCACTCCATGAAAGAATAAGAACTATTTAAATCTATCCATAATCTCCCTCCATTAGAAAATGGACGTGGATCTCAGAACCTAATGTGAGCATTGTCATAATTGTCGATTGTAGTGTGAATGAATATCCTCAATTCCTTACACGAATGATTTTCATTCTCCAGATAAATTTCTCTTTTCCTTTCTTTTATCCATTTCCTTACACACGCTGAAAGCATCAAATCATGAGAGCTAGATCTTTTGATGTTAAATTTTAAATTTAGCCTTCACCTTTCACGTGTCTGACATGTCAGTTGGTTGCAAAAAGAATGGCTTCAGCATTCACCTTAATGTTGTGCTTGAACACTGTTTCTTTTGCAGTGCCTGAAGTCAAAAAGTTTGCTCTCCATGTAATCCTTCCACCTGCCTGCCAAATCTGACTTCATATTTTTTAAAGTTACCTTGGAAGGAAATCTTCCCTTCATTTTAATAGCTCTGCCAGATCTGTCTTCCACCAATAATGCTCAATGATTTGGATGTTAGTCATTGTTACTTCCATATGCAATGATACAATCGACTCTCCCACTTACAGTAATAACGCTAATTTAATTTCTTATTCTCCTGACGCAAATTCGCAACCTACTGTCCATCATCACTGATATACATTGAATGTTCACATTCAGTCACAGCTCTGATACTTCTGACAGCCCTCTTATCTAATAAGGCATACATCTCCCCTTGTTCCTTTCCTTTCCTTGCACCATACATTGATATTCATTATTTAAGCTTATTTTTAACACTTAGCCACATATTATAAGAATGTTTTCTTATTCCGGATGTCACACTATGCACAGGATGCTTCACCTTACCCGAATTTCTGGAATTTTTTTTTTACATTTGTGTTTGCTTTTATGATTTTTTGGATATTTATTTGACTGAGCATGTGCAATTCTCAGTAACTGCAAATTAGGTTCAGAATTTATCGTTCATTTATTTTTCTAAGTTTTCATGGATAAAAATATGCGTATTTAAAGCTGTAGTTGATGGATACATTGGTCAAGTCTGACTTAGACAAGGCACTTAATTTGCCATCATGGTAACTGCAAAATAATATTTGACCCGTGGAGCAGATGACTAGAGAGATGGGCATTGTTCCAGCTTCAGAGAAAACAACTTACAAATATTACACTAATCCTTACCTATTCATCGTCTTTCTATGGTTGGGAACAAAATGCTGAAGCAGGGAAAAGCAGATCTCTTTCCAGGTTCTTTATCGACCGCAACCCTGTGATGACAAGTTCAGCGCAGAAAAACAAGTTTCACTTGCTCATGATCCCTATGATCAGCTCTGTCCCGATCAGGAAGTAATTATTAATTAGAAGTTTTCTGTTGCATTTTCCATGCCACTCTGGGCTCCATCTTCACATTTCATAATAATGAATATCCTCTGTTAATATTCTGGTCGTACAGACATCGAGTTGTACACCATGATAAAAGACCCTACAATCCAGCTGTCCGTGCAGACCAGGTGTCAGAAATGAATCCAATCCCATTTGCTAGCATTTGGTCCACATCCCTCCGAACTAGTCCCATCCATGTAGCCATCCATATACTTATTAATTACTTCAATTGTACCAGCTTCCACCACTTCTTCTAACACCTCATTCCATGTGTGGGAAGGCGGTGCCTAGTGGTATTGTCATTGGTCAATCAATCCTGGGACCTGAATTCCAGGTTCTGCATTTGAAGCCCACCACAGCTGACGGTAGAATTTGAAATTCAATAAAAATGTATGGAATTAAAAGCCTCATGATGACAATGAGCCGATTGTCAGGGGAAAAGCCCACGCACTAATGCCCTTTAGGAAAGGAAACCTCTGTCATTATCTCATCTGACCCACATGTGGCAGCAATATGGTTGACTCTGAACTGCCCTCTGGGCAATTAGGGATGGGAAATGATTGCTGCCCCGCCAGCAAAACCCTTGTCCCAGTAAGGAATAATAAAAGCAAAACGAGCAGCATCTGTGAGAAAACATTCCCCCTCAGTCCCTTTTATACTTTCCTGTTTCTACCATAAACCTATGCCCTCTTATTTTTGTTCACCCTCTGCAGGGGTCAAATACCTTGACTATTCACCATATCTATGCCCGTCATGAATATATTTAAAAAATTATAAGGTCACTCCTCAACCTCTAACATGCGAGTGGAAGTAACGCCAGTCTATATAGTGTCTCCCTACAACTCAAACTCTTGAACTCTGACAAGATCTTTGAGAATATTTTCTGCGCAATATCACGTTGAATGACATCGTTCCTGCGGCAGTGAGACAAGATGTGTTCGCAGCACATCTGGTTCCTGAGACATTGACATGGACTGGAGACGAGGGTGCTGGACCACAGGCCGGTATTGCTAGAAAAAAATCCATAATCAGGTTCTGGAACAGTGAAACAGAGAAAACTAATTAGAATTTTAAGGAGTCACTTGAAGGAGGAATGCAGAAGCCATTTAAGAATCGTAACACTGGAGGGCAGCAGATATAATGGGCAGGGAACATGATTGCGCTGAAGGCCATAATACTGCTGCTGAATTTATAGTTTTGTCACGAATAGTTCTGTTCACCAGACCACAGTACCAAAAAGATATAGGAGCAGAATGTGGGGACTCAGCTCATCAAATCTGCACGATCTTTTGATCATGTTTCTCAAACCCATTCTCCTGCATTTTCCCGATAAACCTTGACCCCATCACCAACATCTCTGTCTTAAGTGTGCTCAATAATTTAGCCTCTACAGGACTCGAGTGGAAATATTACTGCTTGCCGTTTTATTTCCCGAGAGGAGGTCAAATCATTTCCTGACGAAGACAGTATAATTGCGATTCTTGGGCCTGAGTGATTTTTCTTTCTGGAAATTTATGTCAAATGTACAGTGTTTTGCGCCACATACTGACCCATTGAGGAAGTGCAGGAAATGAGAGTAAACGCATCAATGTATGAAAGCATTTGACAGCCTGGAAACTGTGTTGAGCATCGCTCTGGCTTGACCAACACCCAATCACATGCACCTGTTCAGGGTGATTATTAATGCAAGTCAGTGAGTGTACAGAAACAACATATTCGGTATTGTTCCATCAGCGTGAAGAGAAATGATGAAGCGTTGAGAGCTTGAGTTTGGAATTGACGTCGCTACATTTCAACAATCATTTCTGAGAGGAAGGTGTCTACTAATCTGAAACCCTTGACAGTTCTTTTATTTTTCTTTTTATTCAGTAGATTAAAGGAGAAAAATACCAAATGATTTTAATAGAGTCTATTATTCCATAGATTCACTTTGCAAATTAGACATTTGGCAAAATTGGAGACTGTAATCCCCAATGTGTTTCATAAACAGTGCTGGAGAAGAATGGAGGTGAATGTTTGCATGCTAGAGTCAATATATTTCACAAGTAATGACGCTGGGAAGTTGTTTCTGTTTGGCGGGAAGACTCAGACCCGTGGCACAGCCTTTGAACTGGAGGGGGTAAATTTAAAACGGAAATGAGGAGACATTTCTTCAGCCATAGTGGGAGGCCTGTGGAATTCATTGCCACAGAGCGCAGTGAGGCCGGGACGTTCAATGTCTTCAAAGCAGAGATTAATAAATTCTACATCTCAGAAGGAATCAAGGGCTATGGGGAGAGTGCAGGGAAGTGGAGTTGAAATGTCTATCAGACATGATTAAATGGCAGAGTGGACTCGAAGGGCCGAATGGCCTTACTTCCACTCCTATGTCTTATGGTCTTAATGTAGAACACTACCAGCGTGAGATTAAACACTTTGAAACTGGAGCTGTCTTTATACATTGGTAAATCTTTTCTTAAGGCGGGTGTGTGATGACACTTTGCCTTTATAGATTTGTTTCTATCCTGCTTCTCTTGTAGAGCGGTGTTGTCACAGTGGTATCAACATGTCTCATTCATACATGCAGTTGGTTAACATCTTTGAGTTCTCCCTGTGTGGTTTTTTTAAAAATTGTTATGAAATTTAAGATAAAACAATCACAAAAAGTTGGAGTCAGGATCAGAGAGTCGGAAAAGGACTTTAGCTTTGCTTTCCGTTGTTCGAGTAGATTTTTGCTGGCTGCAGGAGCTAAAAGCTTCAGTTCTGTGCTGCTGGATTAACGTCTTAGACAGAGAGGTTGACTTTTAAGATTAAACAAAATGGATTTTATTTCTTAACGGTGTTAATTTCTATTGGATTGGAGGCAGACAGCACGTGGGAATAATAAGTGTTTTGCTGAATTGTGTTTGCCAACAGTGTGTTTGTGACATGCCGTCTGCCTTGGAACTGTTGTGGATTAATGGTTAAATAATTCATTATTTTACTAAGAATTTAATAGATTAAAGCAATGCCAAATCTTCCTCCCGCTGTATTTTCATTGTTTCATTGCAATAACATGTACTCTGATTAAGGTTTAGCAATCGTCCAACTGAATCTTATCTTTAACTGCACTTCATATGTGCCTGTCAAAAAATTCAATGTTAGGGTGTTGGCTATTTCCATGATATACTTGGGCAGATTAGTTATGGGAAGTGCAGGCTTGTTTGGATAGGTTGGGGAGTTCGATCTAAGTGTGCTGTTCTCCAAAATGGACTCGATAGGCCTAATAGAGTTCTTCCACGCTGAAAGTTACTTCTCATGAGATAATGCTAATAATTGGTTAAGTAAGAAAATCGAAGAAAATGAAGTTAGTCAACTGATTAAGAAAATCAATTTATTGACAGATCTGGCTGCGGTGATGACATTCGGTTAATATGAATCTGCAGTGAATACTTGAATTGGACTTGGTAATTATTGCAGGCAAAGAGACATTTAAAGTTGGCCTGACACAAATTAGTTTTCAGCATTTTCTCTTCACATGTCATTGAATTAAAAACTTTGACATATGCAACATGTGCAATGTTTGTAGATTCTAGTTTGTAACATTCAAAATAGTGGTGCACACCATAAGCCAGTAATTGCAACGTTTTGTCTTTGTGAAAGAGGTGTCTTATTTTAAATTCTGCACTTGTGCGATTTTATTTGCGAAATTAAGATGAAGAATTCTGGTCTAGTTTGCTACATTTAAACTCCAATTAATTAGCTATTTAGTTTGACTTGATTTATTGTTGTCAAATGTACCAAGATACAGTGATGGTACAAAGTGCATCAGACAGCAATACAGAGTGCACAATGCAGTGTTACAGTTGCAGACAGAGGGAGCTCAACATTGACATTTGAGAATGCCAGTTAAAAGTTTGAAAAGGGAAGAAGCTATTCTTCAATCTCATCATAAGTGTATTCAAACTTTTGTATCTTCTGCTTAATGGAAGAAGGCACAACCAGGCTGAGAGGTTACTTCATTATGTTGGTGCCTTTCCCATGGCAGCAGAAAATTTCGATGGAGTCAATCGATGCAAGGCTACATTGCATGATGGATGGGGCTGTGTACATGCCTCTGCACGTTCTTGTGGTTTTAGGAAGAGCAGTTGTCACACCATGCTATGACATATCCAGACAATATGCTTTCTCTGGTGCAAATGGAAACATTAATAAGAGTCTTTGTGAACATGTCAAATTTCTTTAGCTTGCAGAGGAATTAGAAGCGTTGTTCTGCTTCTTTGACAGCCACTTTCACATGGATGGGCCACAACAGACAGTTGATGATCATCATTCACAGGGTCTTGACACTCTGTATGACCTCTACTTCAGCATCATTGATGCAGACACGGGACGTGCACTCCAGTCCGCTTCCTGAAGTCGATGACCAGAGCCTTCATTTTGCTGATGTTGATGGAAAGATTGTGGTCCTTGAACGATGCTGCTCAGCTCTCAGTCTCTTTTCTGTACTCTGTCTCTTTATTGTTGAAGATCCAACCCACAATGCTGATGCCATCATCCCATCCCAATGGAGTTGTGGTGGAAATTGACTTCACGGCCGGGAGTGCATTAGGAGTACAGTAGAGACATGAGTATGAGGCCTGTGGGGCTCTGGTGTTGATGTTTATTGTGGAGAATGAGTTTGCAACTATTCTCACTGATCAGGACTTTGTTGATCCATTTACAGAGAGGGAAGCTGAGACCTAGGTCTTGAGGTTTTGAGGTATATTTGTTTGGAATTATGTTGTTGTTGAAGGCATAGCTATCGTCCTCCCACCCACAGCCTCCAACCTCATTATTCCCCAACCCCGCATGGCCTGTTTCTATCTCCTTCCCAAAATCCACAAACCTGCCTGCCCTGGGCGACCCATCATTTCAGCCTGTTCCTGCCCCACCGAACTCATCTCCACCTATTTGGACTCCATTTTCTATCCTTTGGTCCAGGAACTCCCTACCTCCGTCCATGGCACCACCCATGCCCTCCACCTTCTCCAGGACTTCCAATTCCCTGGCCCCCAACACCTCATTTTCACGATGGACTTCCAGTCTCTATATACCTATATTCTTCATGCAGATGGCCTCAAGGCCCTCTGCTTCTTCCTGTCCCACAGGCCCGACCAATCTCCCTCTACCACCACCCTCATCCACCTAGCCAAACACGTCCTCACACCAAACAACTTCTCTTTCGATTCCTCCCACTTCCTACAGACAAAAAGTGTGGCCGTGGGTACCCGCATGGGCCCCAGCTATGCCTGCCTCTCAGTAGGTTACGAGGAACAGCCCCTGTTCCGCACCTACACAGGCCCCAAACCCCACCTCTTCCTCCATTACATTAATGACTGTATTGGTGCCGCCTCTTGCCCCCCAGAGGAGGTCGAACAGTTCATCCTCTTCACCAACACCTTCCACCCCAACCTCAGGTTCACCTGGACCATCTCCAACACATCCCTCACCTTCCTGGGCCTCTCAGCCTCCATCTCAGGTAACCAGCTAGAAACTGATGTCCATTTCAAACACACTGACTCCCACAGCTACCTAGAATACACCTCCTCCCACCCACCCTCCTGCAAAAATTCCATCCCCTATTCCCAATTCCTCCGCCTCCGCCGCATCAGCTCCCACGATATGGCATTCCACTCCTCCCGCACATCCCAGATGTCCACGTTCTTCCAGGACCGCAACTTTCCCCCCACAGTGGTCGAGAACGCAATTGACCACGTCTCCCGCATTTCCCGCAAAATATCACTCACACCCCGCTCCCGCCACAACCGCCCAAAGAGGATCCCCCTCATTCTCACATGCCACCCCACCAACCTCCGGATACAACGCATCATCCTCCGACACTTCCGCTATCTACAAACTGACCCCACCACCCAAGACATTTTTCCATCCCCACCCTTGTCTGTCTTCCGGAAAGACCACTTTTCCGTGGCTCCCTTGTCCGATCCACACTCCTCTCCAACCTCACCACACCTGGCACCTTCCCCCGCAACCACAAGAAGTGCTACCCTTGCCCCCACACCTATTCCCTCACCCCTATCCCAGGCCTCAAGATGATTTTCCATATCAAACAGATGTTGACCTGCACATCTGCCAATGTGGTACATTGTATCCATTTTAACCGGTGTGGCTTCCTCTACTTTGGGGAAACCAAGCGGAGGCTTGGTGACCGCTTTGCAGAACACCTCTACTCGGTTCACAACAAACAACTGCACCTCCCAGTCGCAAACCATTTTAACTCCCCCTCCCATTCCTCAGATGACATGTCCATCATGGGCCTCCTGCAGTGCCACAATGATGCCACTCGTAGGTTGCAGGAACAGCAACTCATATTCCGCTTGGGAACCCTGCAGCCCAATGGTATCAATGTGGACCTCATAAGCTTCAAACTCTCCCCTTTCCCCACTGCATCCCAAAACCAGCCCAGTTCTTCCCCTCCCCCCGCCGCGTCACACAACGAGTCCAGCTCGACCCCTCCCCCCACTGCATCCCAAAATCAGCCCAGCCTGTCTCCGCTTCCCTAACTTGTTCTACCTCTCACCCATCCCTTCCTCCCACCTCAAGCTGCACCTCCATTTCCTACATATCACTTCATCCCGCCTCCTTGCCCTGCCCGTCTTCCCTGGACTGACCTATCCCCTCCCTACCTCCTCACCTATACTCTCCTCTCTACCTATCTTTTTTTCTCTACATCTTCCGTCCGCCTCTCCCTCTCTCCCTATTTATTCCAGTTCCCTCTCCCCATCCCCCTCTGTGATGAAGGGTCTAGGCCTGAAACGTCAGCTTTTGTGCTCCTGAGATGCTGCTTGGCCTGCTGTGTTCATCCAGTTCCACACTTTGTTATGTTATATACAAATATTGCTTTTTCGTAATTAGCCAGCGCAACACATACATATTACATTAACTCTAATTATGCAGTCACTACGACAGTCTATTTCAGTCTGTCTTTTCCCCACCACTGAACACTTCTATCTTGCTTCGGCAAAATCACGAAATTGCCTCAGCAATTAAGCCTGGATATATTTAAACAGATCCACACCAAGCTTCTGGTTAAGATGGTTTCATCTTTGTTACTGACGTCATCACTGCTGCAACTTTTTACATTAACGTCTGCCATTTCAAGCCAACTGCCACTTTCAAGTCCCAACTTCTGAAATTCAGAATTTCTCTGTCTCTCTCTCTCTCTCTAGCTCTTTCTTCTGCTTTTAATCATAACTCAAACCTTTCATTTCCTTTTCAGTTTCAAGCTTTTTAAAGATTTTGTTCTTCGTTCTGCTGCATCTTTTCATCCCTCTGCTTTGACTTCTGCCTCCCCTTTCATTCTTCCTCTTTCCATTGCCATTGCCATCTCAATCAAACTGCTTCATTTGCAGTAGGATTTTAGCTCTTTCCAAGTATTCGGAATGCATTTCTTGCAAAATAAGTATTAGGCTATCACTGCAATTTCCTCCCTTGTCCTCACAACAAAGGCAACCCCTACCTCTGCTCATCTAACAATTCCACAAGCTCTGTCTTCTTCATGTTCTGTCAGCCACTCCGAGTGATTGCTCTCACACCCAGGAAACTCTTAAGCTCTCATGAAGCCATTGTGACACAACGCACTCCCTGTTTAAATGAATCAAATGCTACATTTAAAACAGAATATGAATCGTCTCCAATCACTGTTTTTCAGTCCAATAATTCTAAACCCAAGACCAATTTAAAGATCTTGATCTCAGACGAGACTCAATTTTGTTATGAATCAGACTGGCCTCCTAGTTCCCACCATATAGTAAGTAAATAGCCTAAACACGAACTTGCTATTTATGTAAAGGTGATGTGAGATTTTTTTTGTCAGATGCAATCTGATGTGGTCCACCACTAGGCTTCTAGAAAAAGATACTAAATTGTTACAACACAATTCAAACACAAATGAAAAGACTACTGAATACTTAAGAAGATAATATATGAATTAACTACGAATGAGCAACTGTTCCAGACTTTCAGACTATTTTCCCCAGAGGACACATGTCAATTACAACATCACTTAGGTTTAAGGTAAAAGGGGATCAGTTTAAATGAAATGTGAGAGGCTTTTTCTTTCGACAGAGGTTGAAAAGTACCTGGAACGCGCGAGCAGTGGATGTTGTGGAGGATCAAAGTTTGAGGGTCATCTTGGCAGATAAATGGACAGGTAGGGAACAGAGATACAGGCTGAGTAGAAGCCAAAGATTTTTTTGTTTAGAAAGGCATCCCGTATTGGCAGGACCTTGTTCGAGTGAAGGCCTGTCCCTGTATTGCACTGTTGGTTCTTTACACCAGGTCAAGTGCCCATAAAAGCAGCGACACACACGTAATAATGGTGGTAAGTGGAGTGGTGACATTTATGTTACGGAAGGTGGCATATAGATTTTCTTATGTCATTATACTATTTTATAAGATTAGATTCCCTACAGCGTGGAAACAGGCCCTTTGGCCCAACAAGTCCACACGGCAACTTGAAGCATCCCACCCAGACCCATCCCCCTATAACCCACACACCCCTGAACACGACAGGCATCTTTGAACTTGGGGAGGAAACCCATGCAGGCATGGGGAGAATGTGCAAACTCCACACAGGCAGTCGCCCTAGGTTGGAATCAAACCCGGGTCACTGACACCGTGAGGCTGCAGTGCTAACCACTGAGCCACCGTGCCACCCTAATGCTGATCAGATTACACTTGAAGCCTGTGGTCTTCAAGCAGCTGATGGACTGTGGACATTCCAAGGAATGCTCGTATTAGACTCAAAAAGGTAGCACTGCTTCTCTATCCACAGGCACTGCTGGACATATTGAGTTTCGGCGTGACCAAAAATAAAGCAAATCATTTGATTGACATGGAATACAACAGAGTAAACTCATTCTCTGCCTCTCTGACCATGATAGTGAGAGCAGTGTGTCGACTGCATGCAGATATAAATTTTACAAAGATTATTTGTAAGTAACATTCAAAACTGTAATTAGTAATGGTTAGCAATGTAAAGTTGGCCGTCTCCAGACAGCAGAATAAACTAAATGTTCTATTCTAATTTTCTGGTAATTTCTGGTCTTGAGATGTATTGTTATTCTTCCAATATTTCAACATTCAACACACTGCAACAGACCCTGTAATCTAACTTTGATGGTGCAAAATACTACATATATCCATATGAAACTTTGCATCAACTCAAACAAAGTAAACATTTTGAATTCTGACACATTATTGGTCTTATCAACAGTGTATGTATACTTAAAAGGATAATAACAAGAAATAAAACTGTCCTCAGTAACAGGTGAATCTTTACAACTTTGATCATTTCCATGTTGGAATGGTAATTCATTAATGACAGTTGGATATCACATTGGTGAAGCACAGTGAAATCTTCAATTGGTGGAACAGATCCGTGTTCCAGGTTTCATTGTGTTACCTCCTCACATGAATTAAACATCCACTTCTACACAAATGGGTCATAAAATACATGGAGACAACACAAATTTAGGAATACATTTCTTTGCAAAGTACTGAAGCACACTTCTTAGGTGACTTCCCATTCAGAGAAAACATGCCACATGTTCTTCAAGTCATGAATGCCCCGTTCATCAAAGTATTGGATCTTCGTTAAACTTCAAGGGAGCATAAAAAGTCTGGATAATAAATCAGAAACTATTATCAGAGAAACTTGGGAGCAGGGAACAGTAATTCAACATTTGTTTATCAACTTCAGTTGAGTGTTATAGAGTCATAGAGTTATACACTGCAGAAAAGGCACTTCGGCCCAATGGATCTATACCAGCATAACTACTGCTGATTACACTTTCTTGCGTTTCTCTCATATTGCCGAATTTCCTCCAATTTTGTAAGGATTGCAATGTTTACAGTCTCCACTATATCCCCAGGAAGTGCATTCCCGATTCCCACTGCCTTCTGCCTGAAAATGTTTTGCTTTATTTTTCTGCAACGCCCCACGAATTATCGTGACCCTCTCATGAATGACAATCTCAATCACGGACATTTCTGCTCTCTATTCTGCCTGCGCACACCCTTCATAAACTTATACACCTCAGTCATATACCCTCTCGGTCTGCTAGACTCTTCAGAACACAATTCAAGCCTGTCTAATTTCATCCCACAGATCAATTTCTCCAACCCAGGCAACATACCAGTGACCCCCTATGTACCCCATCGAATGATATCACATCCTTCCTGTAGTGAGCTGACCAGAACTGCACATAATACTCCAAATGTAATCGAAGTAACGCTTTGCAGAAGTCCAACATTAACTCCTTGATCTTATATGCACCATAAATCATGAACATAAGCGTCCCATATGCCTCCTTAACGGTCTTATTCACGTACTCTGCGTACAGCAGGGATCTGTGAGTCATTAACGCAAGATACTTGGCTTCTGCTAAGCTACACAATGTCCTGCCGTTAACTAAATATTCCCTCAACTTGTTACTTCTTGAAAAGTATATCAACCCAAACTTATCAGAGTTAAATATTATTTGCCAAACCTGTGTCCCGATGAATGAACTATCTATACCCTCTTGCAACCGTCAATCATTTTCTTCAATATTAACCACATTACCAATTTTGGTGTTGGCTGCAAACTTATTAAAGATCTCCCCCTAAACCCCACCACACATACGCACACTACATTTTCATCTATATCATGTCTGTACAAACAATAAGGTTTATAATAAGGTTTATAATCCTCGCATTCCACCACTGGACACCGGCCTCCCATAATTCGAACTGTTTTCTAGCACAAGCCCAGTTTGCGCTCCATCTCGCCAAGTTTCCCTGTATTCTGTGTGTTTTAATCTTATCAATTATTCTCCCATGTTAGACTTTCCCAAAACCTTTGCAAAGATCCATATAAAACACAACTACTGATCGTCCCCCATCTGCACTCTTGATTATATTTTCTGAAAGATTCTAACAAATTTAATTGGCATGACCACCCTCTGAAAAAGACATACTGACTGTCTTTAAAGAACCCATGATTCTCCATATGGGTATTAATTCTGTCTCTCAGAAAATTTTCCAAAAGTTCCCTATCACTAACATATGATTCACCACCTGTTTTCCTGGTTCATTGCTACCACGCTACATAAAATGTGGAACCACATTAGCATCTTCCAGTCCACTGGCACGTCATCTGGAGCCAGATAGCAATTGCAAATTTGTGTAAGAGGCCTTGAAATTACCTCCCTCATCTCCCAGAGCAGCCTAGGATGAAATTCATTCAGGACTGGAGATTTGTCCGTTTTCAGCCTGACAAAGCCTCCAATACCTTCTCATTTTAACAGTTCCTCCAAACCCCCTTTCCTGAATTCTAGTATCTCCTTTTCTAGACAGCGACCGAAGAGAAGTATTTCTTCAACACTCTTCCAGTGTCCGTTGGATTCAAACACAGGTCGCCCCATTGGTGCCTAATGAAGCCTCCTCTTTCACTGCTTAACCTCTTCCCTTTAATATACTGAAGTAAAACACGGTTATGCAGACTTGGTCATTTGGCCAGTGTTTGTGATTGCAGACATTTCGTCACCCTGTCAGATAAGATCAGCGTGCCTCTGGTGAAGTGTTCGTGTTCTGGCCAATTTGTTACTTATATGCCTCCGTTCGGCACAGCAAGCAAGTCTGCAAACTCAGCCACGACCAAAGTACAATCCTTCTCAAAAAGGCTTTAAAATTCAAAAAGCAGCATTCTCACTAATTCTCTTCGTAAGTTCTCCTTCATGCCCCCTTTTTTGAGCTTCTAGTTGGTCTATTAAGTTCCCTCCTGCACTTTCTGTATTCCTCTAGGGCCGCAACTGAATTTCTCCTTTTGAACTTGCTAAAAGCTCTACTCTTTTTCTTTATTCAGTCCTGAACATATTGCTCTTATATTACCCTCTACCTGGTATATGTTTGACTTGTACCCTCCCCAGCTCAGTTTTCAATACCTCCTACTGCTGTGCTGACCTACCTGAAAAGAGCTGCTCCCAGTCACTTTTGGCCAGATCCTGCTTTGCTTTAATAAAATCTGGCTTCTCCCAATCCAAAGCCATAGCTTGAGGGCTATTTCTTCCTTCTCCAGAACAAATTTGAATCATATTTTGTGACGGCCTCTATTGCTCAAATGTACCCCCAGTCCCACAAAAAACACGTCTTACTGCTTTACCCAGAGCAGATTCAAGCAGTGTGCCATTCCTTGTACCGCATAATTCAAAAAACTCCCCTCGATAGGTTTCAAGAAATCCATTCCCTCTAAACCCTTAATGCTATGACTATCTTGGTTTATGTTGTGAAGGATGAAATCTCATCGTATAATTTTGCAATTATTACTCTTACACGTTTCTTACTTCGTGCTGACTCTTTGGGCCCTATTATACACATCCATTAAAGTAACTGGCCCCTGAACATTTCTGACAGAAGATTGCTATATCCCTGTACTCATTATAAATTGCAGTTGATCATAACCAAAAAGGAAAGCTCCCCCACCCACCCTCTGTCACCATTAAATTGCATGAGCTCAATTTAACGTTTTTGGGCTTTTGGAACAAGCACAGAGTGAACCGAACAGTTCTCTGTTTTCACCCAATGATACGCTTTTAATAATCTAGTTATTTCAACGAGATCATGTTTTTATCTTCTTTTTATGCAGGAATACTCTTCGCATCTGTATCGTCTGTTCTCAGAATGCAAAAGGAAACAAAATGCTGTCATCACAGGACAGAATACTTATTTTGTAGATCTGTGTAATTTTGAGGATATATAGATCTATGTTTTTCAATGATTTCACTTCTTTCAAAATGGAAAACTGTGCCACTTCATATTGATCGCTAATTAAATTTTCGGTCGACTTATGTCACTGCAACTGCTACTATTAAACGTTTTCTAAAACTGGTGTAAGGAGAACTCACGTTTTGAGAGAAAATTTATATCAGTTTTCGTGCACTTACCTCCTGGTTTGAATCACGTGTTTGAAAATCTGCTGATTCCTTATCTGTGTTCCAGTTGCCTGATGTAAAGTAAATAGCCAGTTTGTTAAAGAAATGTATGGCTGATTGGGTTAATTAACATGAAAAGTCAAAATGCACAAAACGCATGTGTAGATCACAAGGAATGTGTAGCACCAAGGTTCACTTCCTACCTGAGCCGCAATTTCCATAGATACATCCACCAACGACAATTAATATCATGACGAGGGAAATCAATGGCAACGTACTCCCATAAAGCATTAAAGAACAAGCGATATGTTGCGACTCTGAAGAAGGCAGGGCTGTGATTAAATATAAACAAATTAGGTATCCAATACTTACAAGCAACTCAAGAGGCCCATCAACGTCAATCCAAGCTGCTCATTGTGCAATCCACAAAACCCCCGCAGTAAATAATGGAACCCTTAAAGTTAGACGCAAGACCAATAAAGTAGCACAAAGACAGAATGAGACACTCAGAGGCAAAAGAAGGTAGAGACACATCTGAAACAAAACGTTCGTCATATCGAACAACATAAATTTGGAAACATCATCCTGTTGGGCACAGAATGAGATTATTGAGTCCTCCAAATATTGCTACACCGAACCAAGTTGAACTAATTACTTGGAACCCTCTCGGCATACGTCTATCAATCCGAATCGAATCCGGAATTCAGCCTGTCTCCTAGAATAAAAGTATTTCAAGTTTCACAGTGTTTTTGCGCCTGTCATTCGGATTTTCTCTTGACATGACTTGCAGCGGACATGTATTTGTATCCACTGAACATTGTTGGAAGATCCATTACCACGATTTCCTGGTACATGCTCAATGTCCTTTCAGCATTTAACTGTATAAGTAGGTGTTTAGAGAAACTGTGTTAAATATTATCGCCTCCAGTTTCATAAACCGTTACTGAAGTAGCCCTCTCCAAATTTATAATATTTCACCACATGCTTTGAAACAGTCAATCTTTCTCCAATCCCCAGTCTTCGCTTTCAGCGAAAGCCAAAAGATCATAAGACATAGGAGTGGAATTAATACTGTTCGGTCATTAGTCCACTCGATGCTCAGTTCATCATGGGAATTTCAGCTCCACTTGTTTGATAGCTTATTTTTTAATAGATTGAGGAGGCTTTTTACAAGTTGGAAAAATCACTTCCGAAACAGACAGAATAAAGGAGCGATTTGACCCCACGTGATCAAGAAAAGCCAAAAAGAATGAAGCAAGCTCAATCAGACTGATAAGGGTGTCAAAGACAGAAGGGAAGCATGGACATTACCATTCCTAACACTAAATTATGGATAATATGTGAAAAATGTTGATATAATAAAACTTGGAACACGATGAGTAGATATGCTATTGTTGTAACAAATAGATAAACCCGTATTACATATAAAACTCGTTTTAAAAATTCTATGATGAGAACAGAACAGAATGCCTGAACCAATGAAAAAAAAATTGGAAAAACAGTTGCCGTTGTTGTTCTGAAAGAGGAAGTCGGTCAATGAAACCAGTAGATTGAATCGACTTCAACAAGATCTTTCCACTTCTGAGGCAACTCCGATCTCGAAGAGATCAATGTAACTGCGCCACTCTAATGAAAGCGAATCTGAAGTATGATGAAGCGGAGGAGGTTGGGTGAGTTGGAAACTCGGGCGTCGATAGAAAGCATAAAGCTTTCTTAAATATGCACGAGAGAAAGGGATGCGAAAGCAGGTGCGGCTAATAAAAGTACTATCAAAATAAATATTTGGGAGGAAACGAGAGAAACTAGAGCTCTAGTTCAAATTTATTTTAGCATTAATCACAGTATGTCTTTTCCAACGTGAATGCTATGATAAATAGAAAAATATTCATAGGCATTAATAAGAAATGTAGCGAACTGGGAAAAAAGTTATTATTTCCCATTTTAATCAACAAAACCTCAGACTCGTTCATTATACCCTGCTTTATGTGCAAATTGCCTGCTTCAATAAATTATGATAAGAATTGAGAAAGCTAAGGAGTGTAAGGCTGAGTTATGTGAAAGAAGTAACTATCTGGACAATCAGACGTCGATGCAAAGAATGGGAAGACTTTGAAGATGAAAGGTCATAAAGTCGCAATAAGCTCTAATGTTGGCACTAAACGTAATCATTAATTGTTGTTGCCAATACTTACCTTTCTGATATGAGATACTTTCACTGTTACGGATCGCAGTTGAGCTGATTTGTACTGAGCAAGTACAGACAGCGCCATATTTCCAAGCTTCTGCTGGGACTCTGATGTGACTCCTGATACTGTAGACACCAGTGGAGTCCATTGCCGCAGAACCTGTCCAACCCTCGGCATCCCAGGTGGATATATTCCAGTCGATGGGAAAGTTATTAGCGATCACGTTGCTCACTAAACACATCAAAGTGAGAGTTTCCATGGAAACCATTTCTTGCAGCGGTGGAGATAAAAGATTTACGTTGGGAGGGCCTGAAGAGATTGGAAAGTAACATGAAATTATTGTTGAACATTGCTTTGTATCAATAGTGAAATCCGTCAAACTGTCTTTACTCTTACCTGTTATGAGCAAGTGTGAACCATTTCCGAATATGAAGGGGTTAGGGTACGATTTCCTACCAGCGCAGAAATATACACCGGAATCACTTCTCTGGACGTTGTGAATCACAAGAGTATAATCAGTCGATTTGTCATTAACTTCTCCAGAAAATCTTCCAGTTGGAGTGGAGTAATTGCTCACAATGTAAACGAAATGCAGATTTCGTCGGACCATCTGTTTGTACCAGTGAACACCTCCCCATGCATACCAGCTCGTGTGGCATTTCATCCTCGCAGTGCTTCCAATGGAGACACTCTGAAGTGCCGGACTTTGCGGGAGCGTTGTCTGAGGGACAGTAACTTTGAAAACAGAGCGTGTCACAAACTTCAGCTGAAAACTTAAGTTTTGGTTCACGCAAATTTAGTGCCTTAAGTGAAACAAATATGATCATTTCGAGAATGAGCACCGATTCTAATTCGAAATTAGTATGTTAAATGCGCTAAAATACGTCAAAACCACGAGGCAGGAAGAAAGAAAGAACGAAAGAAAGAAAGATAGAACGAAAGAAGGAAAAAAGAGCAATACCATATATCCATTCGTCAAATGCGGTCAATTATTGCAATTTAAGAAAACGAGCACTGACTTTTGCTCAAAGAAATATTCAGCAATAGCAATTCCATACGATCACAAAAGCTGTATTCGTCATTTTGGTGAAAAGATAAGCATCGACCCAAAACAGTAAAATAACTCCTCAACTTGTTTCCATGTGCAATACACGAAGTATGAAAACGTTTATCTAATTTCCAGATCTTTGATCATGTAATTGTTCACCGCTTAAAGAACGCTTTTCTTTGAAAGGAATACTTCATTTACTGCTTCACCTGGCCGGATTTCCCATTGGTCTTACTCCAAATATACCTTACATTAGAAGCAAAATCTCGAACCTGGCACAAGATAGCACAGCATACAGAGAATAACGAGATCCATTGCATGAAGGTGAAGTTCTCACTGTGAGATTTGACCAGACGTATGTTGTTTGTGGAGCTCAAACTTGAGGCTCAGCTGCGGAAATTATCTGCGGCATTTAAAAATAGCTAGATGGAAAGTACAGAATTATTTACATGATTGCTGTGGGTTTCCTGTTTACACGTTAAGCATCCACATAGAGATCTGTTAGCAAAGTTCAATCAATGATTGTGCAGGTTGTAATTTTTTTTAACTCAGTAAGGCATCACACGAAATGAGCAGACTGCCGAACTCATTCCCTCTTGATTCTGCCCCAACGTGCCATCAAGGTTTAATTGTCCATCATTTCAGGCTTCATTTCGGATGTTAAAATAAAACACGGACAATATGCCATTCCACAACTTTAAGTTCAAAGTAAATGTCAGTCACAGTGTCTGTGTTGGAGGAATGCAATATATTCCGACGTTGTCTTTCAGCTGAGATACTAAACCCAGGCAGGTATGAGGTATTTCAAAACGTTGTAGGCATCATCCAGCCCAACATTATCAAAAGTTGCAGGTGAATTTCTTTGATTTTCTTCGGGCAAAATTTCTCCACTCGCAGCAGTGCAAAAAGAGAGAGCTGTTTGTTGTTTGACTTCATTTTATAATAAATTGCTGGTTTATGCTTTGCGTTGAGATAGTGATGATATTTAAAATCATACGACCTTGTTGGGAAGGTACTTTGAAACATCTTTGATGCATGCATTGTAATCTGCCTTACATTTCAACAGTGTTTTCCTCCTTTCTGTTACAAACATTCATTCCAACATAACAGGCAACTCGAATCGATTGTTAGCGTACAGTTGGAGGCGAAAAGTTTATTTTGATGATAGTGGTACAGTAAACAATATAAGCTGCAACAAAAAGGTAAGTCATTCATGTCTTAGATCAAGAAATGAACAAGTTGCTTGACTGTGACAACAGGTTACATGTGTACAAAAATGATTATATTTGTGACACAGGTAATATGCTTACTGTTGGCTATTGTTATCTCACAAAACAAAACGCAGAGGAATAATTCATTTTATGTCCGTTTGGAATATTATGTTTGCTTTATATAATGAATTACAATAACACTGCCGAGAGAAACAAAAGAACAGATAATTTATTCAAATGCTCAGGTCGTATTTAAGAAAAGCAATTGATTATTCCATTCACTGTATTCCTGAGCGTGCACTAGTTAAAAAGTAGTGAATCCTTAAACTATACTTGATAATCAATATAAAGAATTATTTATTTACTGTTACAATTGGTTTTAGCTTCAATGTCAATAGACTTTTTAAAAAGCCTGCTCTTGGCTGTTAAATGACACACCAGTGATTATATTTACAGTTAGTTGCTATATTCTGTTTAATATCCGATTTTGGGGAACCAATTTTAAATCAATATGAAAATCAATTGATCCGTTACAGCTAAGTTTTAAAGTGGACTTTATCATCCATAACCAGAATGCCAAATTTCAATATTTTTCTATATGAGAACATAACTAATGCACAAAGGCAAAAAAATAATAATTTAAGCCTTACACTGAAAATAACACAACACGTGAATAAATATAATTCAACTGAGTTTGGCAAATCAGACAGTTATGAATAGCATCAGATATATTGTTGAATGTGCACTATAATGAATCTAAGCAGGGATTCAAGCACACAAAGATATACTTCATTGGTCAAATCAATATTAACAGTACACTGCGAGCATGTATGCTTCTTTCGTCATGAGAATCAGCACATTGGTGTCATGGATGTATCAATTTCGAAATGAAGCAACTAATTAGGCACATAGTTTTGGAAATGTTCACTTAATTCTCAAATATATCATTGAAGCAAGAACACAATAGACCAGGATGGTATGTATAATCCAGAAGAAAATTCAAAAAATGTGCGAACAACTGTTAAGGTAGATAGTGCTACTGTTAATAGTGCTATTAATTGCAGTAACTTTGTTATTTGATACATGCATGATGATATCATATGTTAGTAGTTCTGCACTCCAAGTTAATGATCTGCAGGCTCGTGTTTCAATCCCATTGTCAGAACTGTTGGAAATTAAAGAACAATGCGCAAGACCATTATCCATAACAAAAATACAGGCAAAAATGTACGGCTGGATTAATTGAGAGGTGAAGTTGAGGAATCTTCCAAAAGACACAGAGTGAAATAGATTGTGCAAAAAGAAACAGACATGGCATCATATGGGGAAATGTCTACTTGTCCACTTTGGCAAATATGAAAAAAATAAGCAGACAGAGGGTTTAAAGATTCTGGTGGGACTTAAAAACAAAAGGATTGCAGGCTGTGGAAATTTGAGAAAATGCTGAAGAAACTCAACAGGTCTTGTAGCACGTGTAGGCGAAAACAAAAGTCATAGTTTTCAGTTCATGTCCAGTGACCCTTTGAAGGAAATGAAAGTAGCTGGGAATAGATGGTATTTATGCTTATCATGGGGTGAGTCGGCGGCCACGGCTAACTGGTAACCACACGTGGACACATTGCCCAGAAAAAGAGGCAGAACAATATGGAACTAAGACATGGCTTTTCAGTAGACTCCTCTGATGCTGCCTGGCCTGCCGCATTCATCCAGCCTCACACCGTGTTATCTCAGATTCTCCAGCATGGGCAGTTCCTCCGATCCAAGTAGTATGATGTGCACTTTCCGATAGTTTTGCGCAAAATTTTGTGTCTTGAAGACTATAAAGTACCTCGGTGCAAAATAACATGTTGTTCATTCAATCTGCGCTGAGTCTTGCAGAAATACTGCAACAGGCCTGAGACACAAATCTTGAAGTAGAAACACGGAGGCCTATTGAATTGAGTGACACTTGGAAGCTAAGGATTTTTTTTATTACGGAAAGAGCAAAAGTGTTTGACAAAGTGTTCAGCCAGTCGTTTTTGTCTTCACTCCAGTGTTCCATATTGTGAGCAGCGAATGAGATGGAGGTAAATTGCTGCTTCAACTGGAAGATGCACCTGGGCCCTTGAATGGTGAGGAGGAAGGAGGCAAACTGATACGTTTTGGATGATCTGCATAGGAAGTTTCACCGTCCTTTGGGAGTGGAGCTGTTGTCAGGGAGGAACAGTTCCTGCGAATGTTGTTGATGGATGTAAGGGGAATATAGGTCTGATGGCAATATCGTGCTGAAGGTGGTGGAAATGGTAACTTATGATCCTTTGGATATGGAGGTAGTTAGGTAGAAAGAGAGGACCAAGTGACTATATCTTTGTCGTGATCAGATTGGATAGGAGCAAAGGCAGATGTGCAGGGAATAGATCAGAGATATCTGAGGTGTGTCTCGTCGAAAGTGCTGAGGATTCTTCAGTTGAAGAAAATAGTGAACATTTTTGAGGTTCACCTTTTATAAGATGGTTTCATCAGAACAGATGTGCCAGAAATGGAGATTCTGGGAAAATAGAATGGTTGTCCTTACAGGAAGCATGGTATGAGGAAGTATACTAAAGTCTGGCATTCAGTGGGTTTGTAATGGATGACAGTGGCCATTTTATCACCAGATATATAAATGAAGATGTGAGAAAGGGAGGAGGCAGAGATGGACCAGTTCAAATTAAGAGAAGGGTAGAAGTTGGAATCAAAATTTATGTTTTTATTTCCAATTCTGTATGAAAGACGAAAGCAACAGTGATGATGTCATCGATATACCACAGGAAGAATTGTTGGAAGTGTCCTGAGTAAGACTGGATTAAGAAGTGTTCCATGTAACCCAAAAAGAAACATGCATATCTGGTGCTCATGCGTAAATCTTTTACCTGAAGAAATGAGACGAGTTAAACGAGAAGTTGTCCAAAGTGAGAACAACTAGGTCAGTCGAAAGAGAGGACTACGTGACCAAACCTTTGTTGTGATTGGATTGGATCGGAGTAAGGGCAGATGTGCAGGGAATGGATCAGAGATATCTGAGGCATGTCTCGACGAATGTGATGAGGAACCCTCAGCTGGTCTGGTAAAAGAGCATGGTGGTGCAAGGGAGCATACCACTCAAGGAAGAAGCAGAAACTCGTCAATCTTGATGGAAATGTAAGAGGAATGCAAATCCTTCATGAAGATGAGGTGCCTGATAGTCACAAACTGGAAATTTTGAGACTGTCGCATTGGCTCAGATGATTTGCAGACGTAGGTCGGAAGGGACTGGATTAAAAAAGAAATGAGGTAAGGTAGGAAGAAATAAGTTCTGTGGGGTAGGAACAGGCTAAAACATTGGGTTTTCCAAGGCAGTCATGTTTGTGAACTTCTGGTCAAAGGTAGAAGGCCCATGAGATAGTCAGCTCTGAGGCAGTGATACTCAGCTGAGATGTCATTACTGTAGGCTGCCTGAGAGCTGTAGCTCAGCCTCAGCAAGGTAGTGGTCAGTTTGTCAGAGAACAACACCACTCTTGTCAACAGGCTTGATTACAGAGTCAGAGTTGGATCTAAGAGCGCAAAAAAAAGCTGACAATAGAGGAAGATAGGTTAAAATGGGTAACAGGACCTGGGAAATGTCACGAGTCAAGTGTCGGTAAGGTCAGGAAGGCATGGTGCTTAGCATTGCTTTCGAACAGCGCCAGTGACCTGGGTTCAATTCCACCTTCAGGCGACTGACTTTGTGGAGTTTTCATATTCTTCACATGCCTGCTTGGGTTTCCTTTGGGTGCTCCTATTTTCTCCCAGTCCAGAGATTTTTAGTTTCTGCAGATTGGCCATCGGAATTGCTTAGTTTTATGGATATGTCCGGGAGTGGCCTGGGTAGGATGCTATTTGTAGGGTCTGTCTGGATTCAAAGAACTGAATGGTGAGATTTCACACTGTCTGATTCTATGAAGAAATTGAAGATCATAGGAAGAGGTCCATTTGGTGGGAGAATGTTGGGGGTGGGTGAAGAATTCTGTAGGATAGGCAGAGTAGTAGCCCTATCAAAAGAGTGATGAAAGTGACAAAACAAAAGTTAAATATCATGTCAAACCCGACATTTACAGAGTTGGGGGTGTAAAGGGATAAAATTATGTCCTTCACTGATTACTACCATTCATCACCAGAGGACAGAACATCAGAAGGTATGGTCCATACTCAACAAGAGGTTGTGTCAGAGGAAGTGATGGAGTCAGAGGGGAAGGGAAGGGAGGAAGATTTCAGATAGACGTGGGTGCCTCTGTGCTGTTGTAGCTGAGGTACATTAAGACCTGAAAGAAAGCAAAAGATGTTCTTGCTGAAACGTAAACAGAGCCAAAGAACAAAGAGGAACTTGATCAGCACTACAACCTGTCGCTTCATATAATCACTATTGAACCCAACTACCCTTTCCATTACACCTCTTTATTTAGCCATTGGCCATCATGTTACAAAACAACCATTCTCCCTTCTGTTCCTGGTGGGAAACTTGGACCTCGGCCCATTTAATATCTTCCAATTTGACGATATGAGGAAATATGAACCACTCACAGTGTGATGCTGAAACTCGGACAATGAATTAATGAAAACGTACCAAAATGAGAATTACATAGGTGGCGAGATGAAGCAGTAATGGGGGATTTATATGTGATGAAAGGGGGCTGGAAAATGTTTTGGTGCAACATTTGACAGTGATGACTACAAATTGTATCTTGTGTGAGCATGAAGAAACAATGGAAGCAATAAATGTTTCAAAAGGTGACAAGTATTGTAGTTTGAGATTGGAGCTTGAGAAACAATAGATAGAAAGAGGTATTTGCTTTTAAAGTTCTATTACAGAAGTACTGAGGGGCATAGTCAATAGGCAATGGGATCGTAATAGAGAAGGGTAATGAGTTTGAGCCAATAGGATAGGTTTGGAGGATGAAAGTGTGTAAAACATGCGAATGGGATATCACTCATTCGAAACTAATACAGGCCTGATGTCAACAAGATTTCATCTGATTCACTGTTTGCTTGTCTGGGTCTTTTCATTTGTTTCAATGTATTTGCTCATGGAGGATAATCTTGAATAAGATATGTTGCTAACATTGAGTAAGTGGGTCAAATGACCAGACAGAACTGTCTGTGCACCCCTCGAGTTAATGGCCCACCCACATATTATAAAACAAGAACAGTAATCACACATATGTCAACTTTTGATGCAGAAGTGGGCATGTAACATAATAACAGGGAAAAAAAAATCAGATCATGCTTAACAACTTTGATGATAGAATGAAATGCATAGGCTGGGAAGTATTGAGAAATTGTGAGTTTGTGAATTTTGCCAAAGGAATGTAAATATTTTCTTTGTTTTTGCTTGTTTGTGTAGATGATCAGGATCACTCTCTTGTCCACCGTATCTTTCAGAATTATTTCCAAAAGATCAAATATGCAATCAAACTTGAAATATTCCTGCTACACAAACAATCCGACTGTCCTCATTGCCATAACTGGATGAATATTCCCTGGGAAGATTCAGTGATACAGGAGTGTCGCACTGTCAGATGTTTAATACCTAGTCAATCCTACATTGCTAGGTGCAGCACTGAGGTAGAGGTTATGTTTTGGAAGGGATTGGTCAAGACAGCATTGCATTCTCGGAGAGAGAGAGAGAGATGAATATTGCCAGACATACGTAATTAATGCTCTGAATGGATCAATTAAATCTGCAGTGGTGAGTCGATGATTTGTTATCCTTTTGGCAATAATAAAGGAGCAATATATTTGGAGAGTGACTTTGTTGTTTGGAGTGACACGGTCTATTCACACAGTTGATCCTATTGGAGGTACTCTGCTGCTGATTATGAATCTTGTAGACGTATTTTCTGTATGAATTTGTGTATGTTTAATCAGTGAGAAGGTGGGAAATGATTGGAGGGCTGTGTCAGTGGAGAAACCACATGGACTGCAGGAACTGCTATGGCTGGAGTTGAAACATCTGTTGATTAGTTTCTTTGGGGAGAATGTATGCCCTAATATTGAAGAATTGAAAATGGTGTTCATATTGTCCCATTTTTAATTGTTATACAAGCGATGGTGTATTGTGGTTCTGTCAGTGGAAAAGCTGTATCCAGTATAGAAGTTTCAATACTTTCTTGAGAGTTCCAAAAAAAGTGTGTCCTTGTGAAAGATTCTGCTTTCATCTAGGATAAGAATAACAAATGATAGACACACAACTGCAGATTTGATTGTTCCATTCAGTGCCTTAAGTATGGACATAAGGATCATGCACTCAGGTTGAGTTGGTGTATGGATGGTGATATGGGTGGAGTGCAGAAGCAAGGAACTGACTGGTGGGATGTTAAGTAGGGGTTAAGGCAAGAGATTATCGTGAGGGATGCGGAAATGCTGCCAGCAGGCGAAGGAACACAGGAAAATGAGTAGACATTCAGCATGTCTAGCCTATTTTGCCATTCATTGAGATCATGGCTGATCTGTGGCCTGACTTGATTCATCTGTCTTTGGCCCATATTTCTTACTACGTTGATGAGCAAGAAGTTGTGCATCTCAGATTTCATATTAACAACTTTACCAACCGTTTCTGAAGGAGAGTTAAGACAGCTGAAAAGTTTTGTGTGCAGAATTGATTTCTAACATCTCTCTTAAACGGTGTGGCCCTATTTTTTAGACAGTGCATCCTAGCCAATCAGTGGAGAGAAATATATTTTTATTTGCCCTGACTTTTCCTGTTCATATCGTGAATACATTGATCAGATTTCCGCTTAATTTTCTGAATTCATGAGAAAACAGATCTAATTTGTATAATCTCTACGTATATCAGCACAGGTGAATTCAAGATTATAAACTTCTAGACCTACGATATCCACCTCCATGGCTAACCTACGATATAAGACCCAAATCCACTCCATGTAGAGTCAAAGCAGCACTGTATATAACGGCAGCATAATGTCAATGTCCTCATAATCCTTTCTGAAGACATAAAGACAGACTTTCTATTAGTCTTTGTGGTTATTTATTGTAACTGTTCATGGCATTATAAAGATCTATGTACCAGAAGCCCCAAATGTCTCTGGGCATCCTTTGTATTTAACTTCAGAATGTCCACAAAGTATCCTGGTAAATCCTTTCTCAGTCCAAAACGGACAACTCACACTTTCTTACATAGAATACCATCTGCCACAATTTTGACCAAACTCTTAGTTTATATTAGGTTATAATTCATTTTCCTACTAATTTTGTACCATCAGCAAATTTTGATATATGACATTTTATGCCATTGTCCAAACTGTTAAAAAATAATGGCCCTCACGCAGATACGTTTGTGACAGCACAGGTCACATTTCCTTCAATTTGTGTACTTACCCATTATCACTGCTTTTGTTACACCTGCTACTCAATCAGCTGCCGAGCCATGTATGATGACAGTGTGAAATTCAGAAGCTGATTTTTTTCCTCCTTTTTATTTATTTGGGGAGAGGCTGCAACGTCAGGGCACAGAGCAGTCCATCAGAATGATTGGAGTAAACTGCTTGAGGGGCCTTGTTCTTTTCTCACAGTCCGAGTGGGTGTGGCCATCTCTCGCAGAACCAGATTTCTTGGGTTTATTTTAGTAGCAGAAGAAACCACTGGAGTCTCATCAGAATTGGAAACTTTAGTGAGCATCTCCGAGCTGCAAATCTCTCTAAATCTTCTCTCGATTGTGCTCCCTCCTGAATTGGAGAACAGCATGTGAGAATCTGTGTCTGAATTTGCCTTTTTGTCAAGCTGTGTGTTATTCAATGTTGCTGTGTTGGAACAGATAATGAGTATTAAGCTCTGTATCTATTATGTGGTTAAGATTTCCAGTACTTAAGTTATCCTAAATTCCTCTTTGCTTTGTATGTATTTTAAATATTGTTACTGCTTAACGTTGAGTGTTTGACCAGTTGCATTTCATCTGGAACATGGCATTTCACGTGCACCTTTCAAATTTTAACAAAATTAAAAACAAATCTGGGCTACCAGCTTAAAATATGTTGAGGGGGTCAGGCCTGATACATAACAAATTGGATGTTGTTTTTGAGATTCAAATCTACAATCACAAATTGGATTTTGGATTTTTGGAGTCAAAGGTGACATAAGGCAAGTGTTACGTTATTTTCTCGAATGTGGAATTTGGTTGGATTAAGCAGGGTATGCCCTATGTAGCAAATGACTCTTTCACTCTCTAAGAGTTTTCTGAAGGTGGAAGAAGTGACTTCACGTGTTCTACAAAAAGTGAGAAAGACAAATCTTTTCGGATTTCAAACAAGCTGGGGTTTGGTTTATCTGGATCTGGGAGGTATGATGAGATATTTGTGGAAATTTCACGGTATGTAATGTTACCAGAAATGACATTGGCATCTTTGGAATTCACTAAAAGTCAATCACAAATGAAGCAGCTTGAATTAGAGGCAAAGGTAAAAAAAAGAATGACTTTGACAGAACAAAAAGAAAGAGAGAAGGAAATTGAAACAATTTGAATTATGATTAAAATACCTCGCATAAGAAAGAAAGAAAAACACTAAAGAAAAGCAGAAAGAGAAAGAATTTGAACTTTGGAAATAAGCAATTAGAAAGAAAAGTCGATTTAAAATGATGGTGATGAAGTTAGAAGGTAGGTTAAGTGAGGAGGATAGTGATGATGGGCAAGTCCATAGTTGAAATGATATGGTGGGGATCTGTTTAAATATATCCAAACATTGCCTAAATCCAATGAGTAGGGCGAATAATCATTTCTCATTACATTTGAGACAGTGGTTACCCAAGTGAAATGGCTTATAGCCATGTGGGTATTGCTGATCCAAACAGAGCTGTCAGGCAGAGCTGTGAGGTATTTGCATCATGATCAGAGGAGGTATTTGGAGAGTACAAAGTGGAGAAGAATGGATTCTAAAGTGCATCTGAGTGAGTGCCAGGAGCCTACAGACAGTATTTCAGGAATCGAAGGAGAGACTCTGGTCAAACGTACATTGAGTTTGAAAGGAAAAAACAAAGTAATTTTGATGGAGAATAGCATGGAAAATAAACCAGACATATGATGCACGAGCAGACGTACGAGCAAACATAATTGACAATGGATTGTCACGAATTTGATGAAGAAAATTGGAGGCAAGAAAAATGGGAGTAAATTGATTGACACAGACTGTAGTTGTAAATATTTGAATGCTGAGAGCCAGTATAATGTAAAAAGTATTGTAGTGTACTAATAGAGTTAGACCACGGATTTTAAAAATGAAACCAACTTTTTATATTGCTGTTTCACTCTTTTTAAGGGGGCAAGTGTGGAGATATTGTGACTTTAATAACTTTTTTCTCTTTTTTTAAGAGAGATCGTAAAACAGAGGGAGGCCTTTTGTTTAAAAAAATGTGGTCTGAATGTGTGTGGTCAGCTCTCACAGATCCAGATTTCTGGTTTCTGTTTAGTTTACAGCAGTATGACAAGATATTAAGCTCTCTAAAGAGTTTGAAGCTTCAGTGACTGTCTCGGAGGTGTTAATCTCTCTGAATTTCCTCTTGACTTTGCCCCTGGATCGAAGAACTGCATGGGGAAACCCATGCCTGAAGTTGCCTTTTTGCCGGAGGGTGTGTTTGTGGGATGTTACTCTATTGAAACAGTTAATAAGTAATAATTACTGTATCTCTTCTTCAATTAAGTATTCCAATAGTTAATTTGTTATAAACCCCTCATTATTTTGTTTGCATTTTAACTAGTGTTGGAATAAAATGCGTGTCGCATAACTTCAATTAGTTTGACCAGTCACAGTGCAAATGGAACATGACACTTGACATCTTCATGTGAAATAAGAAAATGTCAAGGGTTAGGCTATCTTCTTAAACAATCTTGAGGGAGTCTTGTCTGATCCATAACACATGTCAGCAATTTGCCATCCATGCTGTGGGAGACTTCCTTTGATAATTTCCTTTTCTAATGTTAGAATTGATCAAATGCCTTAATACATGGAAGTGCATGGTAAAATAGGGCAATGTCAGCACAGCTTCATCAAGGGGAGGTCATGCCTGACAAATATGTTCAAACTCTTTGAAGAAATAATAAGCAAGTCAGACCAGGGAGAGCCAATAAATGTTATCTAGATTCAAGAAGGGCTTTGACATGGTGCCACACAGGAGGCTGCTGAGTAAGGACACATGGTGTTAGAGGCAAGGCATTAGCATGGATAGAAGTTTGGCTGACTGGCAGAATCAGAGAGTGGGGTCAAAAAGGTCTTTCGCAGGATGGCAGTCAGTGATGTACGGTGCTCCACCAAGCTGCACCACAGCTTTTCACGTCATATGTTAATGATCTAGATAAAGGAACTGAGTACATTCCGGCTACGTTTGCAGGAGATACAAATACAGGTAGAGGGACAGGCAGTATTGAAGAGATTGGGAGACTGTAGAAGGATTTGGACAGGTTAGAAGAGTGGGCAAATAAGTGGCAGATGGAGTACACATAGGAAATTATGAGGTCATGCACTTTCTGAAGAAGAATAGAGGGATGGACTATTTTCTAAATGGGGAGAAAATTCGGAAGTCTGAAATGCATAGAGACTTGGGAGTTCTGGTCCAGGATTTTCTCAGAGTAAACTTACAGGTTGAGTCAGTAATTGGGAAGACAAATGCAACTTTGGCATTTATTTTGCGAGGACTTGAATATAAAGGCTGGGATGTACTTCTGAGGCTCTACAAGGCTCTGGTCAGGCCACATTTGGAGGTTTTTTTTGAAGATGTGTGCATGTGAATTTTAGATGTTGACTCAATGAGAGATGGTGCTTCTGGGCAAGTCTGACTGAGAGAGACTGTGTTCGTGCACAAGAGAGTATTATGTTATCATGTTATATTGTATGGAGTGAAAGGTCTCTGTATGAGTGTGTGTGTGTGTGTGTGTGTGTGTGTGTGTGTGTGTGTGTGTTTGTGTGTTTGTATGGAGAGAGAGAGAGGTTGCACCTACTACAAGTGACAAGGCAGTCACAAATCCCTCCCAAAAATATTTGCAAGGTAGGCCAGGGAAAAGAGGATTGTTCAATCAACTTGCTTCAAATCCCAACGTTGAACGAATTCTGCAAATTCCACCTCAAAATTACTCAACACCAGACATGGAAACAACATCAGTACTGGAAAAGAGCAAATGCAATCCCCTTGTGACTGTAAACAATCTGTCTTTACTTCGTGTTTATTGTTATGCATAACAATTGTTGTTATTAACTTCTGTTCTCTGTTTTTCTTGTTAAGTACAATGTCCTGAAAACAGGAACCTTATGATTATTGCGCTGATTTTTGGGAGAATCATTTCCACTTTTTCTTTCTTATTCACACATCAACCTTTCAAAAGTAAAGTGATGTTCGATGGTGTTATAAAATGCATTGCGATTTGGCAAAAAGTAAAGTTGCCACAACCCGAACAGGCAAAGATTAAAGATTCTTGTGATTTAAACTGAGGTTCACAATTCCTCAGGTGAGAGAAAGTGTTGAGAAGTGGAACCTTCATGGGATCCCCAGTCAGTGAGGGAATTAATCGCCCTCTATTGGCATTATGGTGAATTGCAAAGCAGCCGTCCAGCCCCTCACTGAAATGAGTTCACAGAATTCGAAGATGATGAAATGTGAGGCTGGATGAACACAGCAGGCCCAGCAGCATCTCAGGAGCACAAAAGCTGACGTTTCGGGCCTAGACCCTTCATCAGAGAGGGGGATGGGGTGAGGGTTCTGGAATAAATAGGGAGAGAGGGGGAGGCGGACTGAAGATGGAGAGAAAAGAAGGTAGGTGGAGAGGAGCGTATAGGTGGGGAGGTAGGGAGGGGATAGGTCAGTCCAGGGAGGACGGACAGGTCAAGGAGGTGGGATGAGGTTAGTAGGTAGGAAATGGATTTGCGGCTTGGGGTGGGAGGAAGGGATGGGTGAGAGGAAGAACAGGTTAAGGAGGCAGAGACAGGTTGGACTAGTTTTGGGATGCAGTGGGTGGAGGGGAAGAGCTGGGCTGGTTGTGTGGTGCCGTGGGGGGAGGGGACGAACTGGGCTGGTTTCTGGATGCAGTGGGGGAAGGGGAGATTTTGAAGCTGCTGAAGTCCGCATTGATACCATTGGGCTGCAGGGTTCCCAAGCGGAATATGAGTTGCTGTTCCTGCAACCTTCGGGTGGCATCATTGTGGCACTGCAGGAGGCCCATGATGGACATGTCATCTAAAGAATGGGAGGGGGAGTGGAAATGGTTCGCGACTGGGAGGTGCAGTTGTTTATTGCGAACTGAGCAGAGGTGTTCTGCAAAGCGGTCGCAAAGCCTCCGCTTGGTTTCCCCAATGTAGAGGAAGCTGCTCAGTAAGGCAATGTCTACAGCAATGTGTGCAGCTTAAATTGTTTGCCAAAAGAACACTGTTGGTAGCGAGTTTTGAGAAGATTTGTAGCTCAGTTTGAGGTTCTGGATGTGAGTTTACTGGCTGAGGTGGAAGGTTCGTTTTCAGACGTTTCGTCACTTTTTTTTATTTGAAAAAATATACTTTATTCATAAGCTGTACAAAAAATAAAACATTTATTCACCTACCCAGTCATGCAAGCCATTCCGGGTTACCCAGGGGTACGTACACCAACTAAAGGGAAAAAAACAAACAAACAAATAAAACCAAATAAAATACCCCGGCAGTTGTCACCCCGCACAGTCCCTGTTGGCCCCCTGACCAGTTGGGGAAGGCGCCAGCTGGGCCCAGTTACCAGATAGGGCCTTTTTTTTCTATTCTGGATGCGGGGTTTCATACGATGGTCTTTCCCCACCGCGCCTTGGCGGCGGCTGCCCCAAGCTTTAGTGCGTCCCTCAGCACGTAGTCCTGGACCTTGGAGTGCGCCAGTCTGCAACATTCGGTCGGGGTCAGTTCTTTCAGCTGGCAGACCAGCAAGTTGTGGGCAGACCAAAGAGCGTCTTTCACCGCATTGATGGTCCTCCAGGCGCAGTTGATGTTGGTATCGGTGTGCGTCCCGGGAAACAGCCGGTAGAGCATGGAGTCCCGTGTCATGGAGCTGCTCGGGACGAACCTCAACAAATACCACTGCATCCCCCTCCAGACATCCTGCGCATAGGCACACTCCAGAAGGAGGTGATCAACAGTCTCCTTCCCCCCGCAGCCACCTCGAGGGCAGCGTGCGGTGGTGCAGAGATTCCGGGTATGCAGAATGGATCTCACTGGCAGAGCCCCCTCTCACCGCGGGCCAAGCAATGTCCTTGTACTTGTTTGAAAGTTCTGGCGATGAGGCATTCTGCCAAACGACTTTGGCAGTCTGCGTGTGGAACCACACGACGGGATCCACCCTCTCCTTTTCCCGAAGGGTCTCGAGAATACTACGTGCTGACCACTGCCTGACGGCCTTGTGGTCAAAGGTGTTTCCTTTCAAAAATTTCTCCACGAAGGACAGGTGGTACGGAACGGTCCAACTACTCGGAGCGTTCCACGGCAACGATGCCAGGCCCATCCTTCGCAACACCGGGGACAGGTAGAACCTCAGTAAGTAGTGACACTTGGTGTTTGCGTACTGAGGATCTACGCACAGCTTGATGCAGCCGCACACAAAGGTAGCCATCAGGGCGAGGGTGGCGTTTGGTACACCCTTGCCCCCATTTTCCAGGTCTTTGTACATGGTGTCCCTGTGGACCCGGTCCATCCTCGACTCCCAAATGAAGTGGAAGATGGTCCGGGTGACTGCAGCGGCGCATGCCCAGGGAATAGGCCAGGCCTGCGCCACATACAACAGTACCGAAAGCCCCTCGCACCTGACAACCAGGTTCTTACCCGTGATGGAGAGGGACCGGAGCATCCACCTGCCCAGCTTCTGCTTCAATTTGGTGATACGCTCCTCCCAAGTCTTAGTGCACGCCCCAGCTCCACCAAACCAAACACCCAGCACCTTCAGGTAGTCTGTCCTGATGGTGAAGGGGATGAAGAAGCGGTCGTCCCAGTTCCCGAAGAA
This sequence comes from Stegostoma tigrinum, assembly GCF_030684315.1. Lineage (NCBI taxonomy): Eukaryota > Metazoa > Chordata > Chondrichthyes > Orectolobiformes > Stegostomatidae > Stegostoma > Stegostoma tigrinum. The sequence continues at coordinate 8,496,609 of NC_081400.1, forward strand.
CATGACCTCGCTCTTACCCCTATTGACTTTGGCACCCGAGGCCAGTTCAAACTGGCCGCAGATGTCCAATAGTCTACTCGCCGACCAACGATTGGTGCAGAAGACGGTGACATCGTCCATGTGCAGGGAGGTCTTGACCTGAAGGCCTCCGCTGCCTGGGATAGTCACGCCCTTCAGGCTCACATCCTTCCTGATGCATGCAGCGAAGGGCTTCACACAGCATACGAACAAGGCAGGAGAGAGCGGGCAGCCCTGCCTGACTCCAGATCTAACAGGAAAACTGTCCGATTCCCACCTGTTGATCGAGACTGCGCTAATGATGTTGGCGTAGAGCAGCCGGATCCAATTACGGATGCCCTCCCCGAACCCCAATTTGGAGAGGACATCCCTCGTGAGCATGAGAGACCCTGTCGAAGGCCTTCTCCTGGTCAAGGCTGACGAGGCAGGTGTTCACCTGCCTGTCCTGCACGTAGGCGATTGTATCCCTGACGAGCGCGAAGCTCTCAGCGATCTTCCTGCTCGTCACAGCACAGGTTTGGTCAGGGTGAAACACCGACTCCAGGACAGACCTGACCCGGTTGGCTATGACCTTGGCCAGGATTTTGTCGTCTACGTTCAATAGTGAAATGGGACACCGATTCTTAATTTCTTCCCTCTCCCCCTTCCTCTTGTAAATGAGGGCGATGATGCCCTTCCTCATGGACTTGTACATTTCCCCTGCCCGAAGCGCACTATCGTACACCTCCAGCAGGTCCTGGCCAACCAGGCCCCACAGAGCGGAATACAGCTTGATCAGTAAGCCGTCGTTTCCGGGAGTCCTATTCCTCTCCAAGGCCTTGAGGGCTAAGGTCAGCTCGTCCAGGGATATTGGCCGGTCCAGCCACTCCCTTGTGCCGTCGTCTAAGACCTCCATGATAGACGACAGGAACGACTTGGAGGCCATGCTGTCCATGGGCTTCATGTCGTACAGTCCAGCATAGAAGGATCTGCTAATCCTCAAAATGTCGGGCCGAGACGACGTCACCGAGCCGTCGTCCTCCTTCAGCCGGCTAAGCACAGAGCTCTCTTTGCGCACCTTCTGAAAGAAGAAACGTGAGCACGTCTCGTCCTGCTCCACGGAGCGGACCCTGGACCGGAAGATTATCCTGGAGGTCTCCGCGGTGAAGAGTGAGGCTTGCCGGCCCCTCACCTCGCGGAGGTCCTCCGTGACATCGACCCCCATCAACTGCAGAAGGAGCAGCTTCTGCACCTTTTTACTGGAGTCGCGACAGCTTTCCCCGCCTCTCTCTCACCTTCCGAACACCCTTGAGGACAAAGAACCTCTTAATGTTCTCCTTCACCGTTTCCCACCAGTCGCCCGGAGACTCAAAGAGGAGTTTTACGGTTCTCCAACTGGCGTACTCCCTCTTAAGCTCCTCGATGTTCTCTAGGGTCAACAGAGTCGTGTTGAGCTTCCACGTCCCCTTGCCGTCCGGCTGGTCGTCTTGTAAGTGACAGTCGGCCAGCAGGAGGCAGTGGTCAGAGAAGAACACCGGCTCGACGCCGGTGGACCTGACCGAGAATGCCCGTGACACAAACAGGAAGTCTATCCTTGAGCGGATAGACCCGTCTGGCCGCGACCAGGTGGACCTCCGCTGCGCTCTGTCTGCAGGGGTGCTGAAGACGTCGAGCAGCTTGGCGTCCTTCACCGTGCCCATCAGAAATCTGGACATGACGTCCAGTTGACTCCCCCCACCCGCTGTCCCCACGCCGGATCTTCCATCTGCATCAATGATGCAGTTGAAGTCTCCGCCTAGGATGACCGGCCTGGACGTAGCCAGCAGGGATGGAAGCCGCTGCAGGACGGCCAACCGCTCACTCCGCACCGCTGGGGCGGACACGTTGATCAGCCTCAGGGGAACGTTCCTGTAGGTGACGTCAGCCACTAGGAGGCGCCCCCCCCACCACGTCCTGAACTTGAGAGATGGTGAAGTCGCGCCCCCGCAGCAGAATAGCCAGGCCCGAGGAGCGACAGTCGTTACCCACCGACCAGATCGAAGGCCCACCAGGTCCAGGCGCCGGACCATTTCCCGTAACTGCCGAGGTGCAGTATCCCGCACTCCTGCAGAAACAGGAGGCCTGCCTTGATGGTGGTCAGGTAGGCCAACTTGGATACACATCTTGCGGTGGACTTGACACCGCGCACATTAATGCTCGCAACTCGTACGCCCATTGTGGGCAGTGACCGCAGTACCCTCCCCAAGTCAAAGGTCCAGCCCCTCCATCTGTCCCTTCATGCCCATTGCCCGGGCTATCTGCTGGATGCTCTCCGGGCTCAGGAAACCATCCGTGCTGCCTTCCAGGTGGCATCCCCCCGTAGGGGTGCGGAGGCAGGAGGGTCTGGCTCTGGGTCAGGCTGGGGACGCGCTGTTTCCTCCTTCCCGCCTGGAAGTTCCGGGGGGCCCTCCAGTGCCCCAGCGGCGCTTGACTGGGTGTCGGAGGGTGCCTCAGGATTCCTCCCGTCACCTAGAAGCGTGGTGCTGCTTGCCTTCTCCCTCGAGATCTTTAACTTCTGCTTCAGGCGGGCCCTCTCCGAATCCCCCTCGTCAGAGGAGCTCTTATAGCCCCCCTGTAGCTGCCTCTTTCCACCTGATGGTTGCGGTTCCTGGGCCCGTCGACGCACCTTCCTCCTTGCTTTCAAGACCGTCGTCCACTCCCCTGGGTCGGCTGTCGCCACCTCCTTCGACTCCAGGTTGTCGGGGGGGAGTGGAGCCTGCAGGGGCGCTTTGCTGGCCTCGGGCCCATCCTGTGGGGCTGGGCCCTCCTGCACGACCTGGCCCTCCTGCACATTAGTGGGGTCCTTGCTGGGCCCTGGTGCCTTCCTCTCCTCCGGGGGGGCTCGCCCCGCATTGCCCCTGCCAGCAACCTGGGCGTAGGTGGTCCCCCGCTGCAGGCATGCCCAAAGAGGTGGCCCGCTTCCCCGCAAAGGTTGCAGCTTTTCTCTTGTGGGCAATCTTTTGCAAGGTGTTCCTCCTCGCTGCAGTTCTTGCAGATGGTGACTTTGCAGTCGGCCGCCACGTGGCCTGACCTATCACAGGCATGGCAGACTTTAGGTTGCCCTGCATAGGTCAGGTAGCCCTTGCTCCCGCCAATCGCGAAGCTGGACGGTGGGTGTACAATGTTCCTGTCCGCGCCCATCCTCAGCGTCACCTTGACCTGCCTCTTACTGGTCCAGATGCCAAAGGGGTCCATGATGTCAGTTAGGTCCCCTTCCACCTTCACGTACCTCCCAAGGAAGGTCACGACATCAACTGCTGGCACATGCGGGTTGTACATGTGTACAGTCACCATACGGCTCCTCTGCTCTGGCGTCACAAACAACGGGACAGTGGTCAATACAGAGAGTGGGCCCTCACTTCCTTTCTCCTTGAAAACCTCCAGGAAGCGCTCGCAAAGCTTGGCACTCCTGAAGGTCATGTCGTAAAAACCTCCTCCTGGGAAATCCTGCAGGCAGTAAATGTCCGCAGCAGTGAACCCACAACAGTCCAACAGGACCCTCTTCATGAAGAAGGTGCGGTCCACAGGTGCACCTTCATCCACTTTCTTCACGGAAACACGGATGGTGTTCCGGACCCCCTGACCTGGGGCACGAGCACTTGCCGCAGCCATCGTTGCAGGTTGGCTGCTCCCCTGAACCAGCGTTAGGCCGAAGCCAGCATTAAGATCCACCGGTTGCAAGGGTGCACAGCCAACCCGACATCCTCCTTTCACCTCCAACACAGCACTCTCCTCCTCTCGGTCCACAAGAGAGTGGGTCTTTATTTTGTTCCAGATGTAAGCTGGTTCACCGAGCTTGAAGGTTTGTTCCCAGATGTTTTGTCACTTTTTTTTATTTGAAAAAATATACTTTATTCGTGAGATGTACAAAAAAAAACATATTTATAGACCTACCCAGTCATGCAAGCCGCTCCGGGTTACCCAGGGGGTACGTTCACCAACTAAAGGAAAAAAACAAAACAAAGAAGAAAAAAAACAAAGCAAAGAAAATACCCCGGCAGTCGTCACCCCGCACAGTCCCCGTTGGCCCCCTGACCAGTTGGGGACGGCGCCAGCTGGGCCCAGTTACCAGATAGGGTTCTTTTTTCCTATTCTGGACGAGGGGTTTCATACCGTGGTCTTTCCCCACCGCGCCTTGGCGGCGGCTGCCCCAAGCTTTAGCGCATCCCTCAGCACGTAGTCCTGGACCTTGGAGTGCGCCAGTCTGCAACACTCGGTCAGGGTCAGTTCTTTCAGCTGGCAGACCAGCAAGTTGCGGGCATGCCAAAGAGCGTCTTTCACCGCATTGATGGTCCTCCAGGCGCAGTTGATGTTGGTCGCGGTGTGCGTCCCGGGAAACAGCCCGTAGAGCACGGAGTCCCGCGTCACGGAGCTGCTCAGGACGAACCTCGACAAATACCACTGCATCCCCCTCCAGACCTCGTGCACGTAGGCACACTCCAGAAGGAGGTGATCAACAGTCTCGTCCCCCCCGCCCCCCCCGCAGCCACCTCGAGGGCAGCGTGCGGTGGCGCAGAGATTCCGGGCATGCATAAAGGATCTCACTGGCAGAGCCCCTCTCACCGCCAGCCAAGCAATGCCAGATGTTTTGTCACTTTTTTTTTATTTGAAAAAATATACTTTATTCATAGAATGTACAAAAAATAAAACATTTATACACCTGCCCGGTCATGCAAGCCATTCCGGGTTACCCAGGGGTACGTACACCAACTAAAGGAAAAAAAAACAAAACAGAGAAAACAAAACAAAAACACAAAGCAAAGAAACCGCCCCGGCAGTCGTCACCCCGCACAGTCCCAGTTGGCCCCCTGACCCGTTGGGGAAGGCGCCAGCTGGGCCCAGTTACCAGATAGGATTCTTTTCCCTTTTCTGGACGAGGGGGCTCATACGGTGGTCTTTCCCCACCGCGCCTTGGCGGCGGCTGCCCCAAGCTTTAGCGCGTCCCTCAGCACATCGCCCTGGACCTTGGAGTGCGCCAGTCTGCAACACTCGGTCGGGGTCAGTTCTTTCAGCTGGCAGACCAGCAAGTTGCGGGCAGACCAAAGAGCGTCTTTCACCGCATTGATAGTCCTCCAGGCGCAGTTGATGTTGGTCTCGGTGTGCGTCCCCGGAAACAGCCCGTAGAGCACGGAGTCCCGCGTCACGGAGCTGCTCGGGACGAACCTCGACAAATACCACTGCATCCCCCTCCAGACCTCCTGCGCATAGGCACACTCCAGAAGGAGGTGATCAACAGTCTCGTCCCCCCCCCGCAGCCACCTCGAGGGCAGCGTGCGGTGGTGCAGAGATTCTGGGCATGCATAAAGGATCTCACTGGCAGAGCCCCTCTCACCGCCAGCCAAGCAATGTCCTTGTGCTTGTTTGAAAGTTCTGGCAATGAGGCATTCTGCCAAACGACTTTGGCAGTCTGCGTGGGGAACCACACGACGGGATCCACCCTCTCCTTTTCCCGAAGGGTCTCGAGAATACTACGTGCTGACCACTGCCTGACGGCCTTGTGGTCAAAGGTGTTTCCTTTCAAAAATTTCTCCACGAAGGACAGGTGGTACGGAATGGTCCAACTACTCGGAGCGTTCCGCGGCAACGAGGCCAGGCCCATCCTTCGCAACAGAACCTCAGTAAGTAGTGACACTTGGTGTTTGCGTACTGAGGATCTACGCACAGCTTGATGCAGCCACACACAAAGGTAGCCGTCAGGGCGAGGGTGGCGTTCGGTACGCCCTTTCCCCCATTTCCCAGGTCTTTGTACATGGTATCTCTGCGGACCCAGTCCATCCTCGACCCCCAAATGAAGTGGAAGATGGCCCGGGTGACCGCAGCGGCGCAGGTCCAGGGGATAGGCCAGGCCTGCGCCACATACAACAGTACCGAAAGCCCCTCGCACCTGACAACCAGGTTCTTACCCACGATGGAGAGCGACCGGAGCGTCCACCTGCCCAGCTTCTGCTTAAATTTGGCGATACGCTCCTCCCAAGTCTTAGTGCATGCCCCAGCTCCACCAAACCAAACACCCAGCACCTTCAGGTAGTCTGTCCTGACGGTGAAGGGGATGAAGGAGCGGTCGTCCCAGTTCCCGAAGAACATGACCTCGCTCTTACCCCTAATGACTTTGGCACCCGAGGCCAGTTCAAACTGGCCGCAGATGTCCAACAGCCTACGCACCGACCGACGATCGGTGCAGAAGACGGCGACATCATCCATGTACAGGGAGGTCTTGACCTGAAGGCCTCCGCTGCCTTGGATAGTCACGCCCTTCAGGCTCACGTCCTTCCTGATGGAGGCGGCGAAGGGCTCCACGCAGCACATGAACAAGGCAGGAGAGAGCGGGCAGCCCTGCCTGACTCCAGATCTAACAGGAAAACTGTCTGATTCCCACCCGTTGATCGAGACTGCGCTAACGATGTTGGCGTAGAGCAGCCGGATCCAATTACGGATGCCCTCCCCGAACCCCAATTTGGAGAGGACGTCCCTCATGTAAGCATGAGAGACCCTGTCGAAGGCCTTCTCCTGGTCCAGGCTGACGAGGCAGGTGTCCACCCGCCTGTCCTGTACGTAGGCGATCATATCCCTGATGAGCGCGAGGCTCTCAGCGATCTTCCTGCCCGGCACAGCACAGGTTTGGTCAGGGTGAATCACTGACTCCAGGACAGACCTGACCCGGTTGGCAATGACCTTGGCCAGGATTTTGTACTCCACATTCAAAAGTGAAATGGGACGCCAATTCTTAATTTCTTCCCTCTCCCCCTTCCTCTTGTAAATGAGGGTGATGATGCCCTTCCTCATGGACTTGCACATTTCCCCTGCCCGAAGCGCACTATCGTACACCTCCAGCAGGTCCTGGCCGACCAGGCCCCACAGAGCAGAATACAGCTCGACCGGTAAGCCGTCACTTCCAGGAGTCCTATTCCTCTGCAAGGACTTGAGGGCTCTGGCCAGCTCGTCCAGGGATATCGGCCGGTCCAGCCACTCCCTTGTGCCGTCGTCTAAGACCTCCGTGATAGACGACAGGAACAACTCGGAGGCCGTGCTGTCCGTGGGCTTCGTGTCGTACAGTCCAGCATAGAAGGATCTGCTGATCCTCAAAACGTCAGGCCGAGACAACATCACCGAGCCGTCGTCCTCCTTCAGCCGGCTAAGCACAGAGCTCTCTTTGTGCACCTTCTGAAAGAAGAAACGCGAGCACGTCTCGTCCTGCCCCATGGAGCGAACCCTGGACCGGAAGATTATCCTGGAGGCCTCCGCGGCGAAGAGCGAGGCTTGCTGGCCCCTCACCTCGCGGAGGTCCTCCGTGACATCGACCCCCATCAACTGCAGAAGGAGCAGCTTCTGCACCCTTTTCTGGAGTCGCGACAGCTTTCCCCGCCTCTCTCTTGCCTTCTGAACACCCTTGAGGACAAAGAACCTCTTGATGTTCTCCTTCACCGTCTCCCACCAGTCGCCTGGAGACTCAAAGAGGGGTTTAACGGTTCTCCAACCGGCGTACTCCCTCTTAAGCTCCTCAACGTTCTCTGGGGTCAACAGAGTCGTGTTGAGCTTCCACGTCCCCTTGCCGGCCGGCTGGTCGTCCTGTAAGTGACAGTCGGCCAACAGGAGGCAGTGGTCAGAGAAGAACACCGGCTCGACACCGGTGGATCTGACCGAGAACGTCCGTGACACAAACAGGAAGTCTATCCTTGAGCGGATAGACCCGTCTGGCCGCGACCAGGTGTACCTCCGCTGCGCTCCGTCTGCAGGGGTGCTGAAGACGTCGAGCAGCTCGGCGTCCTTCACCGTGCCCATCAGGAATCTGGACGTGACGTCCAGTTGAATCCCCCCACCCGCTGTCCCCACGCCGGATCTTCCATCTGCATCAATGATGCAGTTGAAGTCTCCGCCTAGGATGACCGGCCTGGACGTAGCCAGCAGGGATGGAAGCCGCTGCAGGACGGCCAACCGCTCACTCCGTACCGCTGGGGCGTACACGTTGATCAGCCTCAGGGGAGCATTCCTGTAGGTGATGTCAGCCACTAGGAGGCGCCCCCCCACCACCTCCTGAACTTGAGAGATGGTGAAGCTGTGCCCCCGCAGCAGAATAGCCAGGCCCGAGGAGCGACAGTCGTTCCCCCCCGACCAGATCGAAGGCCCACAGGTCCAGGCGCCGGACCATTTCCCGTAACTGCCGAGGTGCGGTATCCCGCACTCCTGCAGAAACAGGAGGTCCGCCTTGATGGTGGTCAGGTAGGCCAACGTGGACACACATCTCGCGGTTGACTTCTTGACGCTGCGCACATTAATGCTCGCAATTCGTACCCCCATTGTGGGCAGTGACCACAGTACCCTCCCCAAGTCCAAGGTCCAGCCCCTCCATCTGTCCCTTCATGCCCATTGCCCGGGCTAACTGCTGGACGCTCTCTGGGCTCAGGAAACCATCTGTGCTGCCTTCCGGGTGGCATCCCCCCGTCAGGGGTGCGGAGGCAGGAGGGTCCGGCTCCGGATCAGGCTGGGGACGTTCTGTTTCCTCCTTCCCGCCTGGAAGTTCCGGGGGGCCCTCCAGTGCTCCAGCAGCACTTGACTGGGTGTCGGAGTGAGCCTCAGGAAGCCTCCCGTCACCTGGAAGCGGGGCGCTGCTTTCCTTCCCCCTCGAGACCTTTAACTTCTGCTTCGGGGGGGCCCTCTCCGAATCCTCCTCGTCAGAGGAGCTCTTATAGCCCCCCTGTAGCTGCCTCTTCCCGCCTGATTGTTGCGGTTCCTGGGCCTGTCGACGCACCTTCCTCCTCGCTTTCCGGACTGTTGTCCACTCCCCTGGGTCGCCTGTCGCCGCCTCCATTGGCTCCAGGTTGTCGGGGGGGATTGGAGCCTGCAGGGGTGCTTTGCTGGCCTCGGGCCCATCCTGCAGGGCTGGGCCCTCCTGCACGGCCTGGCCCTCCTGCACATTAGTGGGGTCCTTGCTGGGCCCTGGTGCCTTCCTCTCCTCCGGGGGGGCTGGCCCCGCATTTCCCCTGCCGGCGACCTGGGCGTAGGTGGTACCCCGCCGCGGGCATGCCCTACAGAAGTGGCCCGCTTCCCCACAAAGGTTGCAGCTTCTCTCTCGTGGGCAATCCTTTACAAGGTGTCCCTCCTCCCTGCACTACCTGCAGATGGTGGCTTTGCAGTCGGCCGCCATGTGACCTGACCTACCACAGGCATGGCAGACTTTAGGTTGCCCTGCATAGGTCAGGTAGCCCCTGCTCCCGCCGATCGCGAAGCTGGACGGTGGGTGTGCGACATTCCCGTCTGCGCCCATCCTCAGCGTCACCTTGACCTGCCTCTTACTCGTCCAGATGCCAAAGGGGTCCACGATGTCAGTTAGGTCCCCTTCCACCTTCACGTACCTTCCGAGGAAGGTCAGGACATCAACTGCTGGCACATGCGGGTTGTACATGTGTACAGTCACCATACGGCTCCTCTGTGCTGGCATCACAAACAGTGGGACAGCGGTCAATACAGAGAGTGGGCCCTCACTTCCTTTCTCCTTGAAAACCTCCAGGAAGCGCTCGCAAAGCTTGGCACTCCGGAAGGTCACATCGTAAAAACCTCCTCCGGGGAAATCCTGCAGGCAGTAAATGTCCGCAGCAGCAAACCCACAACAGTCCAACAGGACCCTCTTCACGAAGAAGGTGCGGTCCACAGGTGCACCTTCATCCACCTTCTTTACAGAAACACGGATGGTGTTCCGGACCTCCTGACCTGGGGCACGAGCACTCGCTGCAGCCATCGTTGCAGGTTGGCTGCTCCCCTGAACCAGCATTAGGCCGAAGCCAGCATTAAGATCCACTGGTCGCAAGGGTGCACAGCCAACCCGACGTCCTCTTTTCACCTCCAAGACAGCACTCTCGTCCTCTCGGTCCACAAGAGAGTGGGTCTTTATTGTGTTCGAGATGTAAGCTGGTTCACTGAGCTGTAAGGTTTGTCCCCAGATGTTTTGACACCATTCTAGGTAACAGCATCAGTCAGCCTCCGACGAAACACTGGTGTTATGTCCTGCTTTCTATTTATCTGGTTAGGTTTCCTTGGGTTGGTGATGTCATTTCCTGCGTTGGTGATGTCATTTCCTGTTCCTTTTCTCAGAGGGTGGCAGATTGATTTGGAGCCAATGTGTTTGTTGATGGAGTTCCGGTTGGAATGCCATGCTTCTCGGAATTCTCGTGCGTGTCTCTGTTTGGCTTGTCCTAGGATGGATGTGTTGTCCCAATCAAAGTGGTGTCCTTCCTCATCTGTATGTAAGGATCCTAGTGATGGTGGTCATGTTGTTTTGTGTCTAGTTGATGTTCATGTATCCTGGTGGCTAGCTTCCTGCCAGTTTGTCCAATGTAGTGTTTGTCACAGTTCTTGCAAGGTATTTTGTAGATGACGTTCGTTTTGTCTGTTGTCTGTATAGGGTCTTTTAAGTTCATTAGCTGTTGTTTTAGTGTGTTGGTGGGTTTGTGGGCTACCCTGATGCCAAGAGGTCCGAGTAGTCTGGCAGTCATTTCGCAAATGTCTTTGATGTAGGGGAGAGTGGATATGGTTTCTGAGCCCGTTTAGTCTGTTTGTTTGGGTTTATTGCCGAGGAATCGGTGAACTGTGTTCATAGGGTACCCATTCTTTTGGATACGCTGTATCGGTGATTTTCCTCTGCTCTGCGTAGTTCCTCCGTGCTGCAGTGTGTGGTGGCTCATTGGAATAATGTTCTAATGCAGCTTCGTTTGTGGGTGTTGGGATGGTTGCTCCTGTAGTTCAGTGTTTGGTCCGTATGTGTTGTTTTCCTGTAGACGCTGGTTTGAAGTTCCCCATTGGCTGTTCGCTCTACTGTGACATCTAGGAATGGCAGTTTGTTGTTGTTTTCCTCCTCTTTTGTGAATGTTATGCCAGTAAAGGGTATTATTGATGGTCTTGAAGGTTTCCTCTAATTTGTTTTGTTTAGTGATGACAAAGGTATCATCCACATAGCGGACCCAAAGTTTGGGTTGGATGATTGGCAGAGCTGTTTGTTGGAGTCTCTGCATTACTGCCTCTGCTAAGAACCCTGATATCGGAGATCCCATGGGTGTACCGTTGGTTTGTCTGTAGGTTTTGTTATTGAAAATGAAGTGGGTGGTGAGGCATAGGTCCACTAGCTTGATGATGTTGTCCTTGCTGATGAGGTTGGTGGTGTCTGGTGTATGTGTCTTCGGTTCTTCTAATAGTGTAGTCAGTGTTTCTTTGGCCAGGTTGATGTTGATGGATGTGAACAGGGCTGTTACGTCAAAGGAGACCATTATTTCATCCTCTTCTATCTTGGTGTCTTTGGTGTTCAGGAATTCTTGGGTGGAGCGAATGGAGTGGCGGGAGTCTTCTACTAGGTGTTTTAGTCTTTGGTGTAGTTCCTTGGCTAATCTGTAGGTTGGTGTTCCAGGTAGCGACACTATGGGCCTGAGGGGGGTTTCTGGTTTGTGAATTTTTGGTAGTCCATAGCAGCGTGGTGTGTTGGATCCATCTGGTTTCATTTTTTGGAAGCCTCTCTTGTTTAATTCTCCAGATGTTTGAAGTTTTTTGAGTAAGGCTGTGATTCGGTTCTCTAGTTGTGGGGTTGGCTCTATCGCCACCTGTTGGTAAGTGTTGGTATCTGCAAGCAGAGCGTTCGCTTTCTCAATGTAGTCTGTTCGGTTTCAGATGACTGTCAAGCGTCCTTTGTCTGCAGGTAGGATAACGATGTTTTTATCTTTTTTGAGTCCTTTTAGGGCTTTCCTTTCTTGTGTATTGAGTGGGTTTTCTTCCTTTTTCCTGCTTAGTGTTGGTGCGACTGTCTGTCTGATGGTTTGCTGGGTTTCTTCTGTGAGTTTGTTTATTTCCTCAGCAATAAACCCAAACAAACAGGCAAAACGGGCTCAGAAACCATATCCACTCTCCCCTACATCAAAGACATTTCCGAAATAACTGCCAGACTACTCAGACCTCTTGGCATCAGGGTAGCCCACAAACCCACCAACACACTAAAACAGCAGCTAATGAACTTAAAAGACCCTATACAGACAACAAATAAAACGAACGTCATCTACAAAATACCTTGCAAGAACTGTGACAAACACTACATTGGACAAACTGGCAGGAAGCTAGCCACCAGGATACATGAACATCAACTAGACACAAAACAACATGACCCACTATCATTCGTATCCTTACATACAGATGAGGAAGGACACCACTTTGATTGGGACAACACATCCATCCAAGGACAAGCCAAACAGAGACACGCATGAGAATTCCTAGAAGGATGGTATTCCAACCGGAACTCCATCAACAAACACATTGGCTCCAAATCAATCTACCACCCTCTGAGAAAAGGAACAGGAAATGACATCACCAACCCAAGGAAACCTAACCAGATAAATAGAAAGCGGGACATAACACCAGTGTTTCGTCGGAGGCTGACTGATGCTGTTACCTAGAATGGTGACGAAACGTCTGAAAACGAACCTTCCAGCTCAGCGAGCAAACTCACGTCCAGAAGACTGTTAGTGTCTTAACTGTTTTTGCCAAATCGATTCATGGATATAATTCTGGGAATGCAAAATTGTTCTATGACAATGTAGTCACTTGAATAGACATATCTTCCTGTTGAGCTAAAAGATTGAAACAAGGTATCATTGAAACATGCACAATTTTGAAGATGCTGATCATCGGTTATGCTAGGAGAATGTTTCCCCAGACAAAGTCGCAATCTCAGAACAATAAAACATCAAAAACTGAGATCAGGGCCTATTTCTTGGCTTGGTTTTTGAGGATAAATGGTATTCTGCACTTCAGAAGTTGGGATCTTAGCCAATTAATTATATGTTAAGGGCCATTTAGTTATCTGTACAGAGTGAATTATTAAAATTTTGGTCATGTCTTTATTTGAAATATGTCTATAAATAGCATATCTATTCCTATTCTTCAGAAATACATCCTTCTTGTAATTGTAAAGGGGTCAGGCAAAAGAGAGGTTTGAGAATCAGCATGAGAACGTTAAACACTAGATATTGTTCAAAAAAACTGGCTCAACAGATTCAAGAACAGCTTCTTCCAGCAGTTATCACACTTATGAACGGACTTCTCATATATTAAATTTGATAATTCTCTAAACTTTCTCTGTAGCTGCAATGCTAAAGTCTGCATTCTGTGCTCATACCCTGATGTAATTGTGCCAGTGTGACTTATCTGGGACAAAACAAATGTCTCTAGTGTGCAAAAATAAATGTATCCTTGCACCCTGTTTCTCGTAAAGACGCCACTACATACTCTCATTTCCTCTCTCTCCATTCCATTTATTCTGATGAGGCTGACTTTGACAAGGGAGCCTCCAAAATATCCATGTTCTTGATCAACCAAACATTCCCAGCACCATTGCCAGCAGGGCCCTCAACCAGGTCTGACCCACCTCATGCACTTCTGTCTTCATTCTGTCTCTTCCCTCCTGCAACAGCAATAAGGTTCCCCTTGTCCTTACATACAACCCCACCAGCATCGATATCCAGAAGATCATCAGCCATTGTTTCCACCACCTCCAGCAAGATGCCAGCACAAGATGTATATTCCCCTCCCCTCTCTTGTCCACCTTCCGCAGGGACATTTCTCACCTAGACATTTCTCACCTAGACATACTTGTCTACTCTTGCTTCACTTCCACAACCCACCACCCCACCCCCAACAGCCCCATGGCACCTGCCCCTCAACTGCTGAAGGTGTAAGGCCTGCCAGTTTACCTCCCTCCCCACGCCACCCCGCCCCATATTCCAGTACCGAAACACGCTTTATCTGCACTTCTCACAATCAACTCTACTGTGATCTTTTCTGCACTGGTGAAATGCAGCATAGACTGGGTCTCTGTTTTGCAGAGCATCTCTGTTCTGCCTGCAAAATCAGGACGCTGAACTTCCAGTTGTCTGCCACTTTGAAACATTACCCTGGTCTCTGGCTCAGCAGAGCTCAGTATAAACTGGACGAACAACACTTCATTTACCACTTGGGACCCTGCGGTGCTCTGGGTTCAATATTGAGTTAAATAATTTTAGGCTCTGAATGTTCCCTTGTCCTCCCTCCCTTCCCCACAGGCATTATATAGGGTCACTATAGTGTGGGAATAAGCCATTAGGTCTAATAGGTCCACACCAACTCTCCGAAGAGCATTCCACCCAGACCCCCTCCTTATCCCTAAAGCACATCCCTGAACATTATGACAATTCCACTTAACGTGCCTGTCTTTGACTGTGGGAGGAAACCATAGGAATAATGCACAGGTATATAGAGAAACTACCACACACAGAGACACCTGAGTTTGGAATTGAACCGGGGTCCCAGGCATTGTGAGGCAGGAGTGCTAACTACTGACACACCATGTTGCCCTTGTTATCATATAGCCTGCCATTACACACTACCTACTGTTAACTGCTAACAGTCTGCATTAACAGCTAGTGCCCCTCCTAGTCAGATCATTATCAACTCAGAGTCATAGAGTTCTACAGCATGGAAATAGCCAGTATAGCCCAAGCTGGTTCCTGTTGACCAAAATGTCCATCTAACCTAAGCTGATTTCCTTGCACTTGGCCCATATCCTTCTAAACATTTCCTGTTCATGTATTTGTCCAAATGTCGTTAATGTACCCACCTCAACTCGAAATCATAGAATACCGACAGTATGGAAACAGGCCCTGTGGCCCAACAAGTCCACACTGACTCTCAGACCTTCCCACCCAAACCCGTTCCCCGACATTATGGGTAATTTAGCTTGGCCAATACACATAGCCTGCACATCTTTGGATTGTGGGAGGAAACCCATGCAGACACGGGAAGGTTGTGCAAACTCCACACAGACATACTGGAGTATTGTGTTCACTTTGGATCACCTTGCTAGAGGAACAATGCTATTAAACTGGAAAGAGTGCAGAAGAAATTTACAAGAATTTTGTCAGGACTCAAGATCTGAATTATAGAGAGATGTTGGACCAGCTAGGACATTTTTCTTTAGTGGGTCGGAGACATAATGGGGATCTGAGAGAAGTGATTAAGATCATAAGAGGCATGGATAAGGTGAAATGCACTCAGTCTTTATACCAGGGTTGGGGAAGTGAGGAATAGAGAACATCAGTTTAAGGAAAGAGGGGAAAGAATACATGGGAACCTGAGTGGGAACTTTTGGATGGTATGCTTATGGAATGAGCTGTCAGCGGATGGGGGTGGGGTGAGTGATGACGTTTGCTCAATGGTTAGCATTGCTGCCTCAGACCAGGGTTCAATTCCACGCTTGGGCAACTGTCTGTGTGGACTTCCCCAACCCTGGTATTAAGACTGAATGCATTTCACCTTATCCATGCCTCTTATGATCTTAATCACTTCTCTCAGATCCCCATTATGTCTCCTACCCACTAAAGAAAAATGTCCTAGCTGGTCCAACATCTCTCTATAATTCAGATCTTGAGTCCTGACAAAATTCTTGTAAACTTCTTCTGCACTCTTTCCAGTTTAATAGCATTGTTCCTCTAGCAAGGTGAACAAAAGTGAACACAATACTACAGTGAGGTCTTACCAACTTCAGGTATAAATGCATCATAACTTCCAAACTTCTACTCTCAGTATCATGAGCAATAAAGGCCAGTGTGACAAAGGCTGCCTTATCCACTTGTGACTCCACTTTCAGACAGCCATGCACCTGAACTCCAAGTTCACTCTCTTACAACACACTCCTGAAGGCCCTCCCATTTACCATGAAACTCCTACTTGGATTTGACTTTCCAAAATGCACCACCTCACAGTTATCTATATGTATATATTTCTCTATATACTTATATATATTTCTCCAGCAAGCTCGAGAAACTCCAGTCAAACTTCAAAATAGATAGCTTCGTGACTTGTGAATTCAACACTGAGTTCAAAGGAGAAACAATATTACACAATCTGCCCTTCATTCGGGCATTTCTTTTTTAAAAACTATTCTTGTTTCTAAAATTTTGGCCAGGGCTATTTATTGTGGTGGTATTTAAATTCACATCGGAGTAATGCATTCTTTTTCATTACAACCATACAACTCTTTTTGTCTATTTGCCCATGTCATATTTATAATGTCACATCCACTCTACCCAACATCAGAAACTGGATTTTGTTATTTCTCCAGCCACGTAGCAAATCATCTGTAATTCATGACATTTCTACATGCATAAGTTCTTACGAACAATCAAGTTAGATTTTAAATATGGACTTCGTCCTTTTGACAATGTTTACGGACACACCAAGTATTTCTCGCACTTTCGGAAATGCTGAGTGATGTTGCATATCACGTCACCTCTGCATTATCCAGGTTGTGGCAGAAGCACAACTGTCCCCTCTTCTCTCACTCTTTACTTCGTTGTGTCTTGTCTGTGAGTTTTGACATTACCGATCGAGTTCGTGGCAATGAAAGCCAATAATAATATCGAACAGTAGCCAGTCTGAGTAAGCTATTTGTGGGACACAATGCATGATGGTGTCTTGGATCACAGCATGTACCCAAGCATTTCTTTTCAGATTTGGTAAACTATAGTTAAGAGAAGACTTGACAACAGCAATTTGCTTAAATATGAATGTTTATTAAGTAAAAATAATGATTACAATGGCAATTATAAATGATTGTAGTGGTAACAGTAAATAGAAAAGAAAAGAGGAAAAAAAAGTCTCATGCCATTCTAGACAAAGCAACAAGCCTCATGTTCTTCTGCCTGTTCTTCTGTTGCCTCAATCAATGGCTGTTCTCAAGGCTCAGGTTCATTCCTGGCACTGTTCACGATTCTGAGCTGAAGTGAAGTCATGCAACTTGGAATGAGATTCTCTCTCTCTTTCTCTCTCTGACATAGTATGACAAACAGCCAGCACAAAGAAAGCAGATACAGAAGACAAAACACAGCGACAGGAAAATAAGCTGCAAGTGCCACCTTTGGCTGTCTCACAAACTTTGATTTTTTTTATGGTGATGTGAGGTTCCTGCTCCACTACTATCTCAGACAGTACATTTCAGATCCCACTAACTTCTGATGAAAGAAAATCTGAAATCTTGCCAAGACTTAAACACTTCAGCTTAAAATTATGCCCCTAACCGCTCATTATGGGCAATTCAACTAAGGAGAAAAGGTGCTTCTCTTCCATCCTGTCCATGGTCGTTGCAATCTTATGCACATTGATGCGCTCCTCTCTCATCTTTCCCTGCTCCACAGAAATCAACACAGACTATCCATCCTCTCTTCATAGCTAAGTTGCTCCTACCCTGGCAACATTGTGCATGGAAAAGATCTGCACAGGAAATGGCCCTTTAGCTCCCAGTGTCAGTGCTGACCATGATGCCATGAGGAACGAAGTCTAACTGACTGTGCATGGTTCGTATCTCTGACTGTTCAGTTGTCAGTGTAAATGCTTTGTACCTCGATCTGTCACCACTGTGGCAGTGCTTCCAGGCACTGCGCACCCTGTGTGTCTCACACATTTACTTAAACACTCCCACTTCTCAAATTAAACCTACAGCCTCTAGTATTTGTCATTTTGATACTGACAAAGAGAATCTGAATATCCATAGAAGTTACATCAGCAACTTTAGCACTGATGTGAATAGTGCATTCGATAGAATACAACATTCTCAAAATCATATATATTATTTTTATCTGTTTAAGTCTCAGGGAAGAAATGACAACGCAACACAATAGTAATCTAATAAAAATGATCTGGTTCGGTTGCAATTCATGTTAATTGACATTTAGTATTTTCTTTGTTGCACTTTCTTTAGTAAATGGCTCTACTTTGGCTGCAGTGAGTATTTGAACTGTAGATAGAACAAGACACATTTCACTTGCCCAGGTAAAACATGAAGCAGCATTACTGAATAGGCACCATTAACCCAACCCTAATTACCCACAGGGCAGTTGAGAGTCAAACAAATTTCCATGGATCTGTAGACACACGTAGACCAGCTTCCTTCCCTAGAGGGCATTAGTAAACCAGATCAGTTTTTTTCCTGATAATCGACATGGTAATCATAATTCCAGATTTTATTGAATTCTAATTCCACCATTTGCTCTGGGAGGATCCGAACTTGGTTCCTCGGGACGTTATCTGGGTCCCTGGATTAAAAATCCAGTGATAACACTACCAGACCATGTAGCTTATATTATAGACAAACACTGAGCACTGTCCTATTACATATCCTTGAATCACTTTTAACTTCATATTTGTAGGATGTGGGCGTCACACTATTGGCCGTCCCTTGTTGCATGAGAAGTTGTTAGTGAGCTGCCTTGTTGAACTGTTGCAGTTCACTAATGAAGCTTAGTAGCTGTTTCAATACCCCGAAGGACTCTGTAGAAATGAAATCCTCCAAAGAGACACAATCGATACCTGAACGATGATGTAACCTATCAATGTCCAACTGTGACGAAGTCCCCTTTTCTACATCAACATCAACTGATATTTCTTCCAAATCCCATCCCAGCTCCTGCTATTCCAACATATTACAGACGCAGCATGTGTATTCATTAAATACAAAATTGCCATCTTTTGGAAAAATCTTGCCTTTCCCTCACTTTATTCCATTTTCATACGCTCAAATCCTTCAGGAAATCAGACTAGGACAAGAAAAACTTTCTGCATTGGCTCTTTTAAATTTCTGAGATACCATTCACCTTTCTCCAGATTTATTTCTACTTTGGTAACCATGGCACCTGCATCCCTTTTCCACAGCATCGCCATTTCCTCTGCCGTCTCTAAGCATACAATTTTTCGGTCTTGTGTCAGCTTCTGCCATTTTACACTTTCAGGTCATGCCATCCAGCATCAATTTGTTGATGTCCCTCCCATATATCTAGGTCCTCATTTTGCAGTGATCTTTTCTGGATAATGTGAAACTTGCTCCAATCAAAAGCAGTAAACTATGAGTCTCTAAAATCCAACATAAGAAATTGCAAATCATTTCCACCATTCCAACCCTCTCTCTGCTATCTCAGGACAAAAATATGTGCTAATTTGGAAATTTACTTCTGCCTGTTCTCTGCACAAATTGAGTCTTAAATCTGTGTAGATCATAAAAAGAGGAATTTTACCAACACATTGTGGGAGAGTTCTTGGAGTTAATCACCAAGTCACTCGGTTGGTTACAGTTCACAATATTTCTGCATTTTTATGTCACAATGATTACATACAAACATTGGTATAAAGCAATGCTTTACTGCAAAAGAAGGATGCACCTTCTTGTGATGTTTATTCTGAAGAGACATATTAAAGGCAGAAGTGGAGACCGAGCTACTGAAGACAGCTTAAGTAAAGAACTTTCAGACCTCTCGGTTTTTTTATAAAGTTAGGATAATAGAAGCAGCTGGAATCAAATGGCCAGCTCTCAAAGACCTGACCATCTCTTGGAAGAGTTGAAGATTCAGTGACTGATTCCTGGCTTTCTCTAGAATTTCTCTTGCTTTTTTTTTCTCGCGCTCTCCTAGATCAGAGAACTGCATGTAAGGATCTGAATTTGCCTTTTTGACAAAGGGGTGTTTCTGGGGCATTGCTAAACTGGAACAGTTAATTAGTAATGGGCGCTGTATCTATTGTTCAATGAAGTCTTCTAATATTTAAGTTATTTGAAATTAATCTTTCTTTTGTTTGTATTTTGACGATAATATTTAAATAAATTGTGTTTTGCTTAAGTTAGGGTATGGGCTACCTGTTGAAAATATCTGGAGAGGGTCTGATCTGGTCCATAACAAAGTGTGTGCTCTTGTCTGACTTAAAAATCTACACTTCCAATTTGATTGTTCGACTCAGAGGTAACAAATGGTAGGTGTTAGTGTCTTGTCTCTCATGTTGAGTTTGGTTGGTATAAACAGGGTGAGCCTTTTGTAGTGACTGTTCTTTTAGGGACTAACAGTTTTCTGAGTGGGGAAGAAGTTACAAAAAGTGAGCAAGGCAAAGATGTTGGAAATAGCAGGCAAGCTGGAGTTGTTGTCGCCTGGGTCTGAAGGAAAAAGGGAGATAATTGCAGCAATAGCTCAACACTTGAAATTGCTGGGAATACCATCAGAATCTTTGGAGATGACTGGAAATCAGTTGCAGATGGAGCTGCTGGATCATGAAAAGGAAATGAATGAAAAGGAAGTGGATGTATGAAGCCAATCTTCTAGGTTGTGTTCATGAGTGGGACCAAATAGCTTCTATTGTTTTCTCATTGACTTTCTACCATTTCAAGATCAGAGATGGGGAAGTTCACTGATAGTTGCACAATGTCCATATCAGTGAAAACTCCTCAGGGTTTGATGCTGGTCATGCCAATTCACAGCAAACCATCCACAAAATTCCCCAATAACAGAGTGTGGAGCTGGATGTACACAGCAGGCCAAGCAGCATCTTAGGAGCACAAAAGTTGACCTTTCAGGCCTAGACCTTTCAACAGAAAAGGGGGATGGGGAGTGGGTTCTGATACTCTCCTCTCCACCTATCTTCTTTATCCATCTTTGATCTGCCTCCCCCTCTCTCCCAATTTATTTCAGAACCCCCTCCCCATCCCCATTTTCTGATGAAGGGTCTGGGCTCGAAACATCAGCTTTTGTGCTCCTGAGATGCTGCTTGGCCTGCTGTGTTCATCCAGCCCCACACTTTGTTGTCTCAAATTCTTCAGCATCTGCAGTCGCCATTATCTCTGAGGAAAATTCCCAGGTTTGGATTGATAATGCCAAAAACCACTCAAGCTACAAAAGCAAAAGGAATCAGCATCACCAGCAAAACAGACTGAATCCATCTCCCTTTGACAGGCAATAACATTAACTGTTGTTGTAAGAAAATCATCTGTAACTGATAATGCTGCGGGGCGATTTAACCTGAGTTTCAGTCAATCTTCTTGTGCATAACAGTTAAACAGTAGCTGTGGCATTCAAGTGCAAAATTGAAACCTCGAATTTGATGCTATTTTCATTAATACTGACAGTGAAATTATCAACATTTTTGAGGATAAAATCAAAACTGATTCACTCACATTCCTTGGGGAAGGCAATATTCCAAAGCTACAATTGCTGGAGAATGTGGTAATCTAAAGACGTAAAAATGTGTTTGATTCTTACCTGATCTCAAGAATGGCTGAGAAGTCTACCCATTGCAATGATAATCTCAGATCATGGGCAGGAGAAAATGGTTTGTCACTGATGCCATTATCCATTATAAGAATAAAAAAAAGTTAATAAATCCAAAATGATTGTCATTTTGGGGGTGATTAGGAAATGATCAAGGGCAAACTTAAAAATATTGTGGCATGTCATGAGCAAGTGCATAGTAATGAAATCTGAAAAGTAACACTTCCTTTAACCCCCCAAATCCATTTCCACATCCACAAAGCATAAGTCCGAATAGTGATTGAACATTTTTCTTTTCCCTGAATGAAAGCAGTTTCATAAGGCACAAGATGTTCCATATTATCCAAGACAAAACAGCTTGATTGCTACCCAGTCTGACATTTTTACATTTTCAACCATATCTCACAATAATAGCAGTGCTGTGTAAGAGGCACTATGACAATTTCCCAAAGATGTCTTGGTGGCTTCCGCTAAATCATGCATCTTTACCATCTTGTACAAAAATATCAGTGATTGAATAGGTATACAGTCATCTGCACAATGCCGTCTAAATTACCAACCAATTTGACTTCTAAAATTATCCCTATTTCTTCATCATTACTGTAAAAACAGAAGTATGATCTTTCTTCCATGCAGTGGTGCAGGTGTACATATTGTCAACATTTAAGAAGTAAGTTTAGGAAGTAAGCCCAACACTGTCTTCACAGTAAAAAGTGGGTAATTGGTGATAAACTCATGCATATACAGATTAAACAAAAAGCACAACCCAGAACTCCGTATATGACCAACATTTACTCACCAAATGTTAACTCCAAAAAAAAGGAATGGAAATATTTGGAACAAAATAAAGTTGCTGGAAAGGCTCAGCAGGTCTGGCAGCATCTGTGAAGGAAAAACTAAAGTTAACAAATATTTGGAACTGAGATAAGTGAGCAAGCAAAAACCTTTCTAGCGCAATCTCAAGGATCATCATTGATTCCCAGGCTGTGTTCAAAGGGAAATGGGCACTGTTTGAGAGAAGGAGAATGAGCTGACCCCCAAAATGCTGGTATATGGGCAGGGCCAGGGGATGCATGACACTCATGACACAATAAGATAAGTAGAAAACAGCTATTTGAAACTCCTGGTGAGAAAACAAGTGAAACTTTCAAATAGCAACAGTGTTGTCTCTCTTTCTTATACTGAAATCAAATATCGTCACAGCTAGCAAGACTGGCTTTGCCTCCATTCCTGGTTGTTCTACGATCCTTAGGCATTCACAAAGTAAGTGATTAAATGAAGTGTGTTGGTCATCTAGAAAGGTAGAATGGACTGTTAGCAAAGCAATAATAGATGATACAAACAGATTCAGCCATTACTGCAGTGGACACAATTAACATTTCAATAAGTTGGAAATGACATTGGAACTTTTTAACCATGCAAACATTAGGGTTATGGGAATAAACAATTGATAGAACTGTGGACTGACAAGTGTCCGAGGGACTTCATATTTTCATCTTTGCAGGGGTTTCAAATGAGGTAATGAATACTATTAGAACTTTCGCTGATTTTTCATGCTTTCTTTTCTTTTCACTAATTTTGGATAGGCCTTGTGAGCTGAGATCTGTGAGATGAAGATCACATTTGGATTGTGAGCAGCAATTTATGCTTTTATGAAGATCAAACAAGCTGTTGGATGTTTGTCAGACTAGGCCTAATTTAAAATTACTTCTTAATCAGAACGTTCTAAGGATTATTCTGCATGAGAGAAAGAAAGTATATTTACTCAGATGGATGAGACTGGCCATGAAAGAGATCAGTGCCTGGAATATTTTTCCAGCTTGTCTAGGAGAGACGTTATGCTGAACAGATGATAGGTGTTGAACGAAAACTGGAACCTTGTGGGGAGGTGGTCTTTCCGTCAGCAAGAAACCAGAGTTTGAATTGTGAATTCAACTGTGTTTTCTACGAGGAGTTTGATTGTTGATTCGACAGCATGAAGGTCTGAAAGCTACTTTCCTAAATATCAGATGTTGGAAGTTAAGAGATTAGAAAACTAATGCATACTTATCACTGACTTTCTCAGAGTGGACTGGAAAAGCTGGACCTGATTGAACGTTCAGAAAACCATCAATGAAACTATCATCTGCTCCTATAGCCTACACATTATGAAAACTGCAGAAATCATCTGGTTACATTTTTTAATTTCATTTCATTTTTAAGTTTTATTTTATTTATCCATTTGATGTGCTTATTTTTCTGTCTTTTCTGTGAATGGGGCAAAGAAAGCAAAGACCCGTTCTGAGGAAGGATCACTGGATCTTAAATGTTAACTCTGTTTTTTCCTTCACAGATGCTGCCAGACCTACTCAGCTTTTTGAGCAACTTTGTTTTTGTTCCTGATTTACAGCATCTGCAGTTCTTTTGGTTTATTTTTAAAACAAAGATTACTGGTTTTAAATCTTTGACATCAGTTAGATTAATTTGCTGCTTAATTTTGTTTTGCTAAAATTACTGTATTGTTTATAGATTGTTAAGGTTTTTTTCTGTTTAAACTACAGACCCAGAGCCTAGAATTAGTTCTTTACAGACTCTAGAATTTGTTATCTAAAAGCCTGGAGACAAAGTACTGGGGTTAATTTTGAGGATATTTAAAGGTTTTAATTTTATTGCGTTGTGAATCCAGAGGCAGTAGCAAGATTTTGATCAGACCCGTCAAATCTTCCATAAGTCACTAAAATGAATAAATTGAACAAGCTGGTAAATAGCAAACATAACTCTGTTCAAGAGGGAGACAGATACATAATATGGATTCAGGTAAGGTAGCTTATATCACGGTGAAGGCAGTGGGATTAGCCATTAAAGAGGTTACAGCTGCACACCTGGTCGGTGTAGTGACATTCGGCAAGAGAGACCATGGGGTAGAGAAGAAGAAATCATGTTTAACCCTTGAATTAGATTGTTTTTGAAGAATTAACATTAGACAATAGAGACAGAAATGTGTTGCAGCCTGCAATTTATTTATTTTTGTTTTCATTTCTGCCAGTTCTCTACTTTTTAAATTGGTCAATGCCATTAATGGTAAACTGTACAAAATTTAGTTTGAGAGTTCTCTAATGAGGCCTAAGAATGGATTAAATGTATCCAGGCTAAAGTTACAAATAGTTCAAGAAACAAAAGCAATTTATTTCCATTCTTTATTGAACGTGCAAACAGTATTCAGAAGGGTAGCAAAGATAATTAAAATTACATTTTTATTCCACTGGAGTATACACAAGCACACAACAAAATTTAAAAGATCAATTAATGAATTTATAAGTACAAAAATATAGAAAGGATTTTTTATTATTAAATACAAGGGACGTGGGCATCACAAGCTAGGCCAGCACTCATTGCTCATCCTTAATTGACAGGAGGGTTTTTGAGAGTGAACTGCATGTGGGTCTGGTTTCACAGGTAGGCAGACCAGGTGAGGATAGCAGATCTCCTTCCATTATTTAGGCAGATGGGATTTTCTGACAATTGACATTACTTTTGTGGTCATCAGTAGTTTCTTAATTCCAGAATATTGTTTTAAATTAAATTCAGTTTCAACTATGGCATGCATTCAAACCAAGGTCCCCAGAACATTAGCTATGTTTCTGAATTAAAAGTCTAGTGAAAATGCCAATAGGCATTGCTTTCCCTGATGTGCTTGTTTGTGGCAAAATCAGAAGTTCTACCCATCAATTAACTGCCACTGGTAACGAGCTGCTGTACAGCTCCCTGAATTGTTAATGGAAACACGGTGTCCATTGGCAAAAAAAAAATTTTGTTAGGCGCTCGTAAGAATTTCTACTGCTGGTGTTAGAGATAACAAATGAGCAGCTGAAGGAACACAATAGGCCAGGCAACATCAGAGGAGCTGGAAAGCTGAATGAGGATTTCTGCAGAAGGGTCCCAAACCGAAATGTCAGCTTTCCGGCTCCTCTGATGCTGCTGTGTTCCTTTAGCTCCATACTGTGTTTTTTTTGTTACATGTTAGTTGGAAGATAAGTCAACCTTTTATGTCACTTGAACAAAATTTGATATTTCAGCAATCTGAATGAAAAAAAATAATGTCACTTCAACAAAGTTTGATATTTCAGCAATGAATGAAAAAAATGAATGAATGAACAACCTGAGCATTGATAATAGTGCTTAAAAACCAATAGAACTGTGGATACTGTAAACCAGAAACAAAAATAGAGATTGCTGGAAAAGCTCAACAGGTCTGGTAACATCTGTGAATGGAAATCAGAGTTAACTTTTCAGGTCCATTGACCATTCCTTAGTTCTCTTCATTGATAATAAAGCATTTATTTCCGTTCCAGGGAAAGTTTAATTCAGGAAAGTTTGTAACTGCATGTGTGAATCTCTCTTCATTTCTTAAGGCAAGAGATACCTTCGTGAACTGAATTGAGTCTTTTGAAAGAGTGCTGTTTTAAAAAAAATAGTATGTGGGAAAACAATTTGATAGTTTCATTTGGAGGATTCGTCAAAATAGAAGCAACATAACGTGATATAATCCAAGAGATTATGGCATTTTAGAGTCAGTTGGAGGAAGCAATCGATATTTGTCAATGCAGCGTTTTTTTCTCGACCTTCAGAGCTTGATGCTAGTTGTGATCAGTTGGGTTCGGCTCCCCATCGCTTGCTTTTTGAAATTGATGTTAATTATATAGATTCAATGTTGGGCAGTGCTGAAGATATTTTCAGATGTAGTAATAGACAATAAAACTATGGAGTTCACTGTCGGCTGGATGCTGTAGGCAAATGTTATAACGTAGATAACACAGTGTCTAGCTGGATGAACACAGGAGGCCAAGCAGCATCAGAGGAGCAGGAAAGTTTGACATTTCAGGTCGAGACCCTTCTTCAGAAATGGGGGAGGGGAAGGGGATTCTGAAATAAATAGAGAGTCGGCGGGAGGCGGATAGAAGATGGATAAAGGGTGAGAGGAGACAGATAGATCGAAGAGGTGGGGTTAGAGCCAATGAAGATGAATGTAGGTGGGGAGTTAGGGAGCGGATAGGTCCGTCCAGGGAGGATGGACAGGTCAAGGGGACGGGATAAAGTTAATGGGTAGGAGATGGGAATGGGGCTTGAGGTGAGAGGAATGGTTAGGGAGGCAGGGACTAGCTGGGCTGGTTTTGGGATGTGGTCAGGGGAGGGGAGATTTTGAAGCTTGTGAAGCCCACATTGTTACCTTTGGGCTGCAGGGCCCGCAAGCGAAATCTGAGATGCTGTTCCTGCATCTTTCAGGAGGCAGCATCGTGGCATTGCAGGAGGCCCAGGATGGACGCGTCATCCAAGGAGTTTGCGGGGTGGGGGGGGGAGTTGAAATGGTTCGTGACTGGGAGGTGTAGTCGTTTGTTGTGAACAGAGTGTACGTGTTCCGCAGAGCTGCCCCCAAGCCTTTCCCCAGTTTAGAGGAGGCCACAACGGGAACAGCAGATACAGTATATCACACTAACAGATGTGCAGGTGTTTGATGTGAAAAGTCTTCTTAGGGCCTGGGGAGGTATAGGGGCAGGTGTAGCATTTGCTTCGTTTGCAAGGAATAGTGCCGGGTGTGGTGGGGCTGGAGGGGAGTGTGGAGTGGACAAGGGCATCACGGAGAGAGTAGTCCCTCTGGAAAGCACATAAGGGTGGGGAGGGAAAAATATCTTTGCTAGTGGGGTCAGATTGCAGTTGGCGGAAATGTCGGAGGATGATGCGTTGGATTTGGACGTCCGTCGCTCCGCTCATCAGCAATGTCCCTCTGCCCACCACCTTCACAGCCAGCATCTCGAGACAAGACAATGACACCCAGCCCTGCCCAGCCTTCACCATCCCCCAAGACCTCCCCCTTACTGTGGACGAACGGTCAGTTCTCAATAAAGGACTCACCTTTGTTCCCCCTTCACCACATCGATGAATATAACTCTTGTTTGGACATTGAGCAGTTTTTCTGCCGCCTCCGCCTCCGCATCTATTTCTTTAACCATGAGCCAAACCCTTCCTCTACTGACCTCTTCTCCTGCCTCCAATGCACCCACTCCTCCTGGACACCACCCCAAGGCCTCCTACCCTCCCTTGACCTCTTCATCTTTAATTGTCTTTGAGGCAGCGATCGCCTCAAACTCTCCACCCCTTTCACCCACTCCAACCTCTCCCCCACAGAACCTGCAGCCTTCCACTCCCTCCGCTACAATCCCAAACTCACCATAAAACCCGCAGACAAGGGAGGTGCAGTTGTAGCATGGCGCACTGACCTCTACATCGCTGAGGCCAGGCGCCAACTCTCCGACACCACCTCCTACCGCCCCCTGGATCGTGACCCCGCCCCAAGCACCAAACCATGATCTCTCAAATCATCCACAACCTCATCACCTCAGGTGACCTCCCACCCACAGCCTCCAACCTCATCATTCCCCAGCCCTGCACCGCCCGCTTCTAACTTCTTCCCAAAATCCACAAACCTGCCTGCCCTGGTTGACCCATTGTCTCCACCTTCTCCTGCCCCACCCAACTTATCTCCACCTATCTGGGCTCCATTTTCTCCCCCTTGGTCCAGGAACTCCCTACCTACCTCCGTGACACCATCCATGCTCTCCACCTCCTCCAGAACTTCCAATTCCCCAGTCCCCATTACCTCATTTTTACTATGGATGTCCAGTCCCTGTACACCTGCATTCCACATGCAGATGGCTCAAAGGGCCTCCGCTTCTTCCTATCCCACAGGCCTGACCAGTCCCACTCCACCGACACCTCATCCACTTGTCTGAACTCATCCTCACCCTCAACAACTTCTCCTTTAATTCCTATCACTTCCTACAGACAAAGGGGGTGACCATGGGTAGCTGCTTGGGCCCAAGCTATGCCTGCCCCTTTGTAGGGTACGTGGAACAGTCCCTCTTCCAAAGCGACACTGGCCCCAAACCCCATCTCTTCCTCCGCTACATTGATGACTGTCTTGGTGCCGCCTCATGTTCCTACGAGGAGCTCGAACAGTTCATCCACATCACTAACACCTTCCACCCCAACCTTAAGTTTACCCAGATCATCTCTGACACCTCCCTCTCCTTCCTGGGCCTCTCTGTCTCCATCTCTGGCATCCACCTGGAAACCAATATTCATTTTAAGCCTACTGACTCCCACAACTACCTAGAATATTCCTCCTCTCACCCACCTTCCTGTAAAAAGGCCATCCCCTATTCCCAATTCCTTAGCCTCCACTACAGTTGTTCCCTAGATGAGGCATTCCACCACTGAACATGCCAGATGCCCTCTTTTTTCAAGTACTGCAACTTCCCCTCCACAGTGATCGAAAATGCCCTCGTCCATGTCTCCTGCATTTCCCGCAACTCATCCGTCACACTCACTATCTGCAATAATAACCAGCAGAATCTCCCTCATCCTCACGTACCACCCCACCCATATGTGCTTTCCAGAGGGACCTCTCTCTGGGACTCACTTGTCCGCTCCACATTCCCCTCCAGCCCCACAACCCCCAGTTCTTTTCCCTGCAACTGAAGCAAATGCTACACCTCCCCCTATACCTCCCTCCTCAGCCCCATCCCAGGCCCTAAGAAGACTTTTCGCATCAAACAGATGTTCACCTGTACGTCTGTTAATGTGATATACTGTATCCGCTGTTCCCGTTGTGGCGGCCTCTACATGAGGGAAACCAGGTGGAGGCTTGGGGGTAGCTTTGCAGAACACCTCTACTCAGTTCACAACAAACAACTGCACCTCCCAGCCCTGAACCATTTCAACTTCCCCCACCACCCCGCCACTCCTCGGATGACATGTCCAACCTGGGCTTCCTACATTGCCACAATGACATCACCCAAAAGATGCAGGAACAGCAACTCATATTTCACTTGGGAACCCTACAGCCTGAGGATATCAATGTGGATTTCATAGAACATAGAACATAGAACATTACAGCACAATAGAGGCCCTTCGGCCCTTGATGTTGTGCGGACCTGTCATATCGATCTGAAGCCCATCTAACCTACGCTATTCCATGTACATCCATATGCTTGTCCAACGATGACTTAAGTGTACTTAAAGTTGGCGAATCTACTACCGTTGCAGGCAAAGCATTCCATTCCCTTACTGCTCTCTGAGTAAAGAAACTACCTCTGACATCTGTCCTATATCTTTCACCCCTCAATTTAAAGCTATGCCCCCTCATGCTCGCTGTCACCATCCTAGGAAAAAGGGTCTCCCTATCCACCGTATCTAACTCTCTGATTATTTTACAATCTTCAAAATCTCCCCTCCCCCGATGATATGCCAAAACCGGCCCAGCTAGTCCCTGCCTCCCTAACCACTCCTCCCACCTCAAGCCCCACCCATCTCCTACCCACTAACCTCATCCCCCCTCTTTGACCTATCCACCCTCCCTGGACTGACCTATCCCCTCCCTACCTCCCCAGCTACACTCATCTTAACTGGCTCTGACCCCGCCTCTTTGAACTGTCTGTCTCCTCTCACCCTATGTTCTCTTTTATCCATCTTCTATCCGCCTCCCTCTGTCTCCCTATTTGTTTCAGAATCCCCTTTTCCTCCCCCATTTCTGAGGAAGGCTCTCGACCTTAAATGTCAAACTTTACAGCTCCTCTGATGCTGCTTGGCCTGATGTGTTCATCCAGCTCCACACCATGTCATCTCAGATTCTCCAGCGTCTGCAGTTTCTACTATCTCCGTAAAAATGTTATAATGTGCCTGGTTACAGTGTGTTATGGATTAGGCTAGGCCCCTTAAAATATTTTAAGGTAGCATGCAATCTAACTTTGTCTTATATTTAAGGGAAATGTGAAGTGCCTTGGTCTGCAGGCATGGCAGCTGGTCAAACAATTCGACATCAAGAGAAACACAATTTATTCAAACATCATAGTTAAAATACAAACAAAATTTAGAATAGTTTAATTTCATCGGAAAACTTAACTGAACAAAAGATACAGCAGTTATTCTGAATTAATTGCTCTTTTCATGCCATCCCATAAATACACCCCTCAGCAAAAAGGTAAATTCAGAAAAATAGATTTGTCTCACACATAACCCAGCAGCAGAGATAAAACACAGCCTCTAAATATAGCTGAGAGAAGGAAAGGATGGCTTCTACTTCTTTAAGACCACAGGAGCAATGGTTTATAGCTAAAACTGAAAGCTGGAAAACGTACTGCAAAACCTGGTCTGAGACAGTTGGCCGCACCCATCCAGGTTGCCTCCATTGTTCCAATTTTTGTTTAAAAAAACAAGGCCTCACAAGTTGTTTACTGTAATGGTTTTGGTAGACTGCTCGGTACCTCTCCCTGACAATATCCTTCAGAATAACCATAACAAAATAATCTCTCAAAGCCACAGCATCATCATGTGACAGAAAGGATATATTTTGCGTCATTCTTTAAATTTCACAAAGCACTTTGAAAGGGAAGACAAGTTAGGAAAATTTATATTTCGGATCAGTAGTCTATTGGCAGAGTTTTATTAGTGTGAAACGTAACGAATGTTTGAAAGCAGTAGGGCCAATCGATAAAGTAGATAAGAAACCAAGCTCCTGAGATGCTGCTTGGCCTGCTGTGTTCATCCAGCCTCACATTTTATTATCTAAGAAACCAAACTGCCATGTTTCTAATACTAAGAGAAACATTGAATTACAAAGTGGAGAAGTTACATTACAGCATTGTACAATGCTTGATCAAAAAGAACTTGAACAATTCTAGCCATCTGAATGAGAATTTGAGGTTGGCTCATTCGAGGTATTAAAGGGTAATTTAGAAAGAATGTTGAGCAATAAAAAAGACATGTATTGTGGACAACATGCCGAGCCGCTGGTTCAGCAATTGTGATGTGCCAAATTGCCCCTCCATCCCCATTATGCTCCAAATTACCTTCTGCTTATTATGTTGTCAATTCAAAGTGAAAAGCAAACATGATTGCACTAGGAGCTCTAGTCACTGCAGTTTCAGAGGAACAGGGAATATGAATAGGCAGAAACGTGAAAAAAATTCTGATCAATTTTACTGGAACTGACGAGCCTAAAGTTTCTGTTAAATTACATGGAGGCAATTATGAAATAGAGTGAATGAAGAAAAGATTGTCAAAATACATGAAAAACATATTGAAAAAAATGATCATATACTTAATGATAAGTCGCAAACTGCTTGGAAGGTGTTAAGGAAACATATTGACCCAAAGCGTGGTAGATATCTGGACCTCACTGCCAGAAAGGGTGCTGGAGGCAGAAATTATCACAAGATTTTAAAAGTAGTTTGAGGTCATGTTGCTGAATGATACTCTTCAGGGCTATCTGTTTAACAAAGGAAGTTAGGGTGAGGCAATGAAATTCTTTACCATCCAACACATAAAGGTAAAGTCCAATGGACTGCATCAATCTCATTAATGTTTATGATTCCAAGTTTGAAGTTAAACGAATTTTGAATAACTTCCTCAATAAATTCAAGTGCTGCTTTGGAAACTGCACATAAAATTGAGTCACAAACATTGAATGTTTGGAAAAAACTCTGGAGTGAGAAAAGACATAGAAAATGCTCTGGTTGAGGGAATGTAATAGCTGTCATCAGGCAAGTTTTTACGACCAGAATTAAGTGATCTGCTTAATTTTGAAGGCTCTAACTTCAAGAGTCGATTGTGACACATATGTTACTGACATCAGCACCAAAAGCTAAGTGCTCCATAAAGGAAACAGAAATGGAGATGATAACAACCTTGAATTGGTTTGAACCAACCTAGCTGTCACAGTAACATCTATCCATGACAGTAAGTGTAGGAGAAATTATAACTGAGAACATCTCATTATGCTCTTAATATCAACATCAGTTTAATGATGATAAATTAAGGTAAAAACTGTTGGTTAAACATTGGATGCATGCCAATGAGCTTTTTTTTTGCCACAGTGTCAGATTTAATTAAACCACAAGTCATCTCCTTGGATATTCCTCAGTCTACCATTCTCATCTAGCAAACAGTTCATTGGTTATTTAATGCAGAACCGAAGATTATACCATAGGAACACCAGGTAGTATGTCCTTGCTTAGAAATCTTTTTTAAAAATGTGGCATGCATGTAATAAAACTAGGTAAATGACTTTTATGCTAGAGGATATAGTGCGCTTTTTTTAGTTCACAGTCTGTAACTTTATAAGACGTTGATGAGATGACATTTAAAGTGCTGCTTACTGTTTTAATCAATGTGTTTATGAAAGAATATGTTAAAATGGGAAAAGAACTTGTGGCAATCAACTGGAAGGCTGAGAACTTTCTTACAGGCCAAAATAGTTGCATCTTGTTTGTATCTTTTTGTCTTTGCTTATCATAAACAGAACCCATTTTCTCATTTTCACACCTTATTAATACTGAATGTTCATCTCTATGCCCACTTCACTATCACTGACATGCCTTTATCTTTTGCTCTAAAAATCTGTTCATGCCCCTCCTCTTCTCCCTTTGTCAACAGTATAAAATATTAATTAATCCCTACCAGTTGTGAAAAAAGACTCATATTTGACTCGATTAATTCATTTTGCTTCATTCTTCACAGATGCTGCTGGACGTTGAGTTTATGCACAAAAATGTCATTTCATTATAGTGGAATCGAATATTTTAAGTACAGTCCCTCTCCATCACCATGATAAAGGCAGGAGTATATCTAAGGCATGCACAGAAGAATATTGCCAAGATAATTTCAAAGAAATGTCCAAAATTGCAGTTACTACCCACAAGCAGAATAAACGTTAGCAGGCTCTATCAGCACAAGAAATTAAGCAGTCCAGTCCAAATTACCGACTGCATTAATTTGGAAATATACTGTTATTCTTCCCACTACCATCAACTTAATATTCAATGCATTCAACATACTCTTTAATGGCACTTTGACAATACCTTCTCTGCAAAATCTACAGCGCATACATAGGAAACTTGGACTCACTTTCTGAATAAGTACTTAGGATACTTAGTAAGTAATGGCCTTGTCTGCAAAATTGAAAAAAGAATAATAGCACAAAACAAAACAGCCCTCAGTAGTGGTTGAATCCTTTCTATTTCAGCCATTCCTACTTCAGAGTGGTAAATCATTGATGATAATTGGGTATTATATTGGGCAGAGGTAATAAAATCTTTATCTGAGGCAGCATCAGTCGCTCTTCTAAATTAACATTCCATTTCCATACAAATGGATTTTGATATACAGACACAGCACAGATTCAAGGAAGAGCACCTTCAATTATTACTGTTTCTAACTGACTTCGCAATGATAGAAATCATTGGGCATGTTCTTTAATTCAGTAATGCTGGGCACATCAAAGTATTGGATCTTCAGTCAAGGCCAAGTGAGCATAGAGAGTCTGGGGAGTAAATCAAAAATCATTATTACCATAGAAACCGAGGAGCAATGAGCAGCAATTCAATAATTGTACCTGATGCCCTATTCATTTGGAAGTTAACTATCTCTATGTCCATGTACCTATTAAAATGTCCAATTAACATCAACAAATAAGAAGAAAATTTGAGTAGTTTCCCAATATCCATCCTCATTTATGTTTCACCTCTGAACTGCTTATTTTAAGGTTTTTGTCCCCTTGGCACACACTGAGAATAAAGGAAATGATTCTCACTTTCCATTCAACGACATGTCTTAAACAAACTAGTCATTTCAGCTAGATCATGTTTTTGTCTTCCTTTTGTCCTGGAATGATCTAGATATTTTTATCTTCTGTTCGCAAAACACAATTTGTTTTTCATCCAGCCATCATTGCATACATTATTCATAATGCAATTATATATAACTGCTGATTACATGTCCAAATCTCCATTTTCAGTTGCTTTGACTTCTTGCAAAGGGATAAACAGTGCCATCTCACATTGATTACAATTCTATCACCATAGTCATCCCTTATAGACATTTCGAAAAACAGGTGTAAGGAAACTACACATTTTGATGTGAAAAAAGTCAGTTTTATGCACTCACCTCTTTCTTTGGAACATGTTGTTGAAATTCTGCTGATTTTTCACTGGTGTTCCAGTTGCCTAATGTAAAGGAAATAGTCAACATCTTAAAAAAATTAAGCTTATTAAGTTCAAGAACATAAAGAATGGAAGAATGCAACAACTCAGAAATAGAGCACAATGAATTTATAGCACCCACAGACACGTCCTACCCAAGTCACAACTCCTGTAGCAATATCCCGCGAAGACAGTAAATGTCACAACAAGGATAAGCATCACCAATATACTCCCATAAAACATCAAAAGGCAAGGGATGTGCAATGGCTCTAAAGAGGACAGAGATACTGTTAAAATGCACATTAACCAACTGATGTTCACAGGTAACTCATCAAAACAAAAATAGTTGGCAATTCTGACTTGAATATGCAACTCACAACTGCACCAAATGAAATTAAATGAGATTGATGAATTCGCACAAAGACACACTGAGACATGGAGAGAGAAAAGGAAGGAGAGGCATACCTGAAAATAAATGTTTATAGAGTCATATAGTGTGTAAACAGACTTTTTGGTCCAACTCGTCCACGCCGTTCAGATATCCTACATTAATCTAGTCCTATTTGCCAGGATGCGGCCCATATCCCTCCAAATTCTTCTTAATCATTTATACCTCATGATGGGTTTCAAATGTTGCAACTGTATCAGCCTCCACCACTTCATCTTGTAGCTTATGCTATACGCCCACAACTGTCTACATGAAAAAGTTGCTCCTTAGTCAAT